>NC_045976.1:41175936-41298436 GCF_010909765.2 Amblyraja radiata
ACCTGGAGAGCTGTGCACAGTTTTTGGTCTCTTTATTTAAGAAAGGATATACCAGCATTAGAGGCAGTCTGATAGAGATTCACCAGGCTAATTGATAGGATGAAAGAATTGCCCACTCGTGTGTGGGCAAATAAATTAAAATGACATCTTTGTGTATAGAAGAATGAGGAATGATCTTATTGAAGCATATAAGATTCGTATGGGGCTTTTTCACAAGTGAGAATAAAGGGACATTTAGAACGGAGATGAGGAAACACTTTTTCTCACAGAAAGTGGTGAGTCTGTGGAATTCTCTACTTCAGAGGGTGGTGGAGGCAGGTTCTCTGGATACTTTCAAGAGAGAGTTAGATAGGGCTCTTAAAATAGCGGAGTCCGGGGATATGGGGTGAAGGCAGGAACGGGGAACTGATTGGGGATGATCAGCCCATGATCACATTGAATGGCGGTGCTGGCTCGAAGGGCTGAATGGCCTACTCCTGCGTCTATTGTCTATTCATCTATTGACATAGTTTAATGATTAGTATATTATTGTCACGTGTACCGAGGTATGGTGGAGAACATTTGTTTGCATGCTATCCAGTCAAAGAGGAGACTATACACGAATAGAATCAAGCCGTCCATAGTACACAGAAGGGTGGGGGTAGTGGTAGAGCTGCTGCCTCAGTGCCAGTGACCCAGCTTCAATCCTGACTATGTACGTTTCCCCCCGTGACCGCGTGGGTTTGCTCCGGGTGCTCTGGTTTTCTCCCACACTCTAAAGACGTACAGGTTTGTAGGTCAGTTGGCTTCGGTAAATTTGAAAGTTGTCCCTGGTGTGTCGGACAGGCAATAGACAATCTGTGCGGTGGTAGGCCATTCGGCCCCTCGAGCCAGTGATAGTGTTAGTGTACGGTGTGATCGCTGATCAGCAGGGACTCCGTGGGCCGAATGGCCTGTTTCCGCGTTATATCTCTAAAGTGAAAAGATAAAGGTTAAAGAATACAACATTTAGTGCAAGATTAAAGGTAGTTTGAAGGTCTCCAATGAGGTAGATGAGAGGTTTGGATCTAATAAGCAGAGCAAAGTGGAAGATACAGAGTGCAGAATATAGTTCTCAGCATTGTAGCGCATCGGTTCCAGAGCCAATGTCCAACGTCCACAATGGGGAGGAGGTGAATCGGTCATTACCCCAGCGGATCCATTTTTGAAAGGTCACGGTATCAGGGTTATGGAGAACTGGTACAGAAGAGGAAATGAGGCCCAGGGTAGATCAGCCATGAACCTAGTGAGTGGCTGGGTAGTCTTGAGGGGCCGAGTGCCTACACCTGCTCCTATATTGCACTTTACCAGTTTATTATTCATGTGTGTATATATTTATATCATGGTATATGGACACATTATCTGTTTTGTAGTAAATGCCTACTTTTCTGTGTGCTTAAACAAAGCAAGAATTTCATTGTCCTATACAGGGACACATGACAATAAAACTCACTTGAACTTGAACTTGATTTCACAAGTTATAGGAGTTGAAATACGCCGTTTGGCCCATCATACCTGTCAATCAATCATGGCTGATTTCTGCTCCTAATCCAATTTCCCAGCCATCTCCCATAACCCTTGACACCCGTTCTAATCAAGAATCTGTCTATCTCTGCCTCAAAAATATCGACGACTTGGCCTCCACAGCCCTCTGTGGCAAAGAGTTCCACAGATAACTACCCTCTGACTAAAGAAATTCCTACTCACCTCTCTAAAAGAGCGCCCTTTAATTCTGAGGCTGTGACCTCTGGTCCTAGACTCTCCCACTAGTGGAAACATCCTCTCCACATCCACTCTATCCGGGCCTTTCACTATTCTGTAAGTTTCAATGAGCCCCCCCCTCGACCTTCTAAACTCCAGCGAGTGCAGGCCCAGTGCCGTCAAACGCTCATCATAAGTCACGTCAAGTTTATTTGTCATATACACATACAAGATGTACAGTGAAATGAAAGTGGCAATGCCTGCGGATTGCACAAAAAAACTACAGAAACAGAATCAGTATTTACATTTTAGAATTAAAAAAATAAAAAAAAATACACAACACAACAGTCCCTGGTGAGATCAGAGTTTACAGTCCTGACGGCCTGTGGGAAGAAACTCCGTCTCATCCTCTCTGTTTTTGCAGCGTGACAGCGGAGGCGTTTGCCTGACCGTAGCAGCTGGAACAGTCCGTTGCTGGGGGGGTAGGGGTCCCCCATTATGTTGCTGGCTCTGGATCTGTACCTCCTGGTGTATAGGTCCTGCAGGGGGTGAGTGTAGTTCCCATAGTGCGTTCGGCCACCTCATGCTAACCCACTCATTCCTGGGATCATTCTCGCAAACCTCCTCTGGACCCTCTCCAGAGCCAGCACGTCCTTTCCTCAGGTATGGGCCACAAATGTTTGCTTGTGTTCTTATTGAGTTTGTGCAGATGGTGAACAGATTTGAAGTTCTCTGCATTCTCTGTTGTCCAGGATTCTGCAAAGTGGATGAAACGCCAAAGGGCTGGTACATTCAGTACATCGACCGTGATCCAGAAACCATCTGCAGGCAACAGGAACTGGAGAAAAAGAAGAAACAGGAGCTGGACGACGAGGAAAGAAACGCCAAGTTTATTGAAGAACTCGTCAGAAGAGGAAAGGAAGGGAAAGAGGAGGTAAAATGCTCCATAACTCGCAGAGAGAAATCCTTTTTGTTACTGTATGTCTCCTGTAATTATATTACCGATGTTCAAGTTCAAAGTTATTTGTCACTTGCACCATGAGGTGCAGTGAAACGGAATTTACCATGCAGCGTTACAATTGGAAAAGGACACAATACACAACAAAATTCAACACAGACATCACTACAGCATTCTTCACTGTGGTGGAAGGCAATACAGTTCAGACAGTCAATAGACAATAGACAATAGGTGCAGGAGTAGGCCATTCGGCCCTTTGAGCCAGCACCGCCATTCAACTCGATCATGGCTGATCATCCCCAATCAGTACCCCGTTCCTGCCATCTCCCCATATCCCCTGACTCCGCTATCTTTAAGAGCCGATCTAGCTCTCTCTTGAAAGCATCCAGAGATCCTGCCTCCACCGCCCTCTGACGCAGAGGATTCCACACACTCACAACTCTCTGTGAGAAAAAGTGTTTCCTCGTCTCCGTTTTAAATGGCTTACCCTTTATACTTAAACTGTGGCCCCTGGTTCGGTACTCCCCCAACATTGGGAACATGTTTCCTGCCTCTAGCATGTCCAAACCCTTAACAATCTTATATGTTTCAATAAGATTCCCTCTCATCCTTCTAAAAAAGGGAGTCCTCCTCCCTTGTTAACCCGCGGTCGGGGCCCTGACCCTCCGTTAGTCGCCGCTACAGACGGCCTGGATGTACAGGCCCTCTGGTCGGGATGGTCGCAACGCCGATATGGGGACAGGTCGAGCACACCCCGCGGCCCGGAGCTCCCAAATCGGCCACCTCCTTACCGGTGGTGCCCGCGGCTTCCAGGTGTTGCAGGCCGGCAGTCGGAGCTCTTCTCCGGCGACCCCCGGCGAGGGATCGCCCGCTCCACGATGGAAGGTCCGCTCCACACCTGCCGCCAGAAGCTCCACAGACCGAGGCTCCAAGATGTTGTTGGCCGCAGGCCAGCGGTCGGAGGGCTTCTGTATTAGTATTCAGTATTAAATTCTGTTTGGTAAACACTGCTGTGAAGAACTTTGATCGTTTTACAGTCTCCATTGCACTTTAATTGCATGCTATTGTTAAATGGATTTTTTTTAAACCTTTAGGAAGCTCCAGTTTTTACGGAACTGAAAAGAGAAAACGAGGAAGAGAAAGGTATGGTTTGTGGGAAGTGTGGCGATACCGGTTATTTCCATAACTTCACCAAGATGTCACCGATCAGTCTGATCCTGAATTTAATCTTTTGCCATGAAAGAATCCTGCTTTTGCTGAGAGTGAAAAGAAAGAGTTGTGACATTTTTGCTTTAGTTCATTCGTGATAGGAGCAGAATTAGGCCATTCGGCCCATCGAGTCCACTCCATTCAAACATGGCTGATCTATCTTAATCCCATTCTCCTGCCTTCTCCCCATAATCCTTGGCACCCTTACTAGTCAAGAATCTATCTCTCTTTAAAAATATTTATTGATGGCCTCCACAGCCTTCTGTAGCAATGAATTCCACAGATTCACCACTCTCTGACTAAGGTGATTCCTCCTCATCTCCTTCCTAAAGGAACGACATTTTGTTCTGAGGTTATATCCTCTGCCTATGTTCAGCCATGCTGTTTGTTTCAAATGCTGATGAGAGTAAGAACCTGGTCCAATTTAGAACTGTTATGACGCAAAATAGGCACAAAAAGCTGGAGTTACTCAACGGGTCAGGCAGCGTGTGTGTGTGCGGTCTTTCCCTTCTCAGATGCTTTAGTGATTTGATGTATGGGATTTATATCGGACGCAGCGGTTAAGTTGCTGCGGGTTTTCTCCGGGTGCTCTGGCTTCTTCCCCCCCACACTCCAAAGACGTACAGGTTAATTGGCTTTGTTAAACATTGTCAATTGTCCCTTGTGTGTGAGAGTGCTAGTGAACGGGGTGATCGCTGGTCGGCGCGGACTCGGTGGGTCGAAGGGCCTGTTTCTCAGCTGTCTAAAGTTACCCATTTTCGTTACAATGGATCTGCCACGGGAACATTGAAATAAATTAATGAATTTGTACCATTTTAAAGGTGAGAACCTTAATGCAAATTCTTTTTTGATTAGTTGCCTTCAATTTAAACAAAGGACAATGTGCTTCGACACCGGCTCCTAAATCGAGGTAAGGACCTGTTTCATTCATTATTAAACCTTTAAGTAATTAATTTTCGAAACTGGTAGGAGCAGGCAGTGGAAACTAAGCAGCATTTCTGACTCTATGCTGTTTGTGAAGTTCCTTTGAGTATGAGGTGGCTGCATGACTGTTCAATGTCACTGAAAAAGGAAACCATTTGCAGAGGGAATGGTGACTTTCCAAGCTTGTGTATGTAGGGTTACTTCTTTTAAATTCACCTTATTTAATCATGTCAGTAGTTGAGTTGAGGTTAGTTTATTGTCACGTGTACCGAGGTGCAGTGAAAAGCTGTTGAGTGCTAACCAGTCAGCGGAAAGACTGTACATGACTAGACCAAGTGCAGACCTGTTGGGTCTGGTCCCCGAACGTGCTTCAGACCCCGAGTATGGGGGGGGGGGGGGGGGGGCGTGATGCCATGTGAGCCTGCGGGCCAGGCGGACGCCGTCAAGACGCTGCGTACGCCCGTCGAGATGACCTGCTGTCTGCTCCAATTTCCTGTGTTCTTAGGTGGCTGAATAGGCCTTTATAGGGACTGTAGATTCTCCCGACGCCTCCTCTACATCAGCCCATGAACCCACCGACCCTCCCTCCGGAGGGCCATCGCTCGGCCTCCCTGCCGCTGTGGTGCCTCCCGCAGCCCACCCAGACCACCACTGAGAGCGAGGGGAGCTAACGGAATAGGAGCAAAGAATAATCAAGCCACGCGTTGCATGTTTTTCAGTAGCCTGGGACCAAATCCGTTGCAAGCAATACCTTCAGTGAAACGCAAGGAATCGGGCCCTGCTTCTTCATCAGAGACTAAAGACAAGAAGAAAAAATCTGCATTGGATGAAATAATGGAGGTAGAGTGTTGCAGTCTGCGCATTTCTATACTGCTCCTGTTTTGTTTTTGCTGTCATTAGACTTTAGAGATACAGCGTTGACTCAGCCCACTGAGTCATGATTACCTGTACACTAGTTCTATCCTACACACGAGGGACAGTTTGCAGAAGGCAATTAATCTACAAACCCATTTGGAGGAAACCCATACGGTCACAAGGAGAACGTACAAACTCCGTACAGACAGCACCCGCAGTCAGGATCGAACCCGGGTCTCTGCCGCTGGAAGGCAGCGACTCTCCCGTTGCGCCACCGTGCCGCCACTCGTGAGGGGTAAATTTCTGGCTTTATTGCAGACACAAGAGTGCCACAAATTGGGGTTTGGAGGGAGAGATAGATCAGCCACGATTGAATGGCGGAGTAGACTTGATGGGCCGAATGGCCCAATTTGCTCCTATCACTTATGACCTTTGGACAAATGTAAGCCATTGCAAATGCAGAGACTGGCTATTTTGAATGCAGCTGGGAATTATGGGGCAGGAAGAAGTTGGTAATGGACGGGTGGATTCGGTGGGCCAAGCACCAGGACCACGACTTCATTTTATTTATTAACTTTTAGCATATGTGTGTTCAGGGAGACATGCCTTGGATCATTCTGGCAGGTAAGTTGATGAATGTGTGGGGATAATAAAGATGTCTGTAAATGATGGTAGAGTTACTGCCTCACATTGCCAGAGACCCGAGTTCGATCCTGACTACGGGTGCTGTCTGTACGGAGTTTGTACCTTCTCTCCGTGACCTGCGAGGGTTTTTCACTGGGTGCTCCGTTTTCCTCCCACACTCCAAAGACGTACAGGTTTGTAGGTTAATTCGCTCCGGTAAACAGGATCGTGCCGGTGTACAGGGTGACCACTGGTCAGCACGGACTCGGTGGGCTGAAGGGCCTGTTTCCATGCTGTATCTGTAAAAGTAAAGGTGGTAGGATTAATTTACCACTAGAATGCTTCTGGTGTGTAGGTGAGTGGCAGGGAAGTTGATGAGTTTGTCGGGATAATAAAGATGAATGTAAATAGGTGGTTGAAGGTCCGTGTGGTTGCGTGTCGGAGTTTAGTTTATTGTCACGTGTGTCGGGGTTCAGTGAAAAGCTTTTGTTGCGTGCTAACCAGTCAGTGGAAAGTCAATACATGATTACAATTGAGTCTTCCGCAGTGTGTAGATATGATGTAGGCAATAATAACTTTCTAGGATTTAATTAAAAGAAGACAGGTGATTTTATTTGATCCCAATGGCTGCCGTGAACCTCCATTTGTTGATTTAGGTCCATTGTCACGGTATGTGAAGCCAACAGTTTTGAACCTGGGTTTTAGGATGGACAGTGATTTTAAATTAGATCACCAAATAGGCGTGGTGGTTAAGTCCGGCTTCTTTCACTTAAGGAAGCTGGCAAAGGTGAAGCCCATTCTCGAGCGGCAGCATTTTGAAACAGTAATCCATGCCTTTATCACGTCTAGACTGGATTACTGTAACGCACTCTATTCTGGAGTTGCTCGATCTTCCCTGGCCCGTCTCCAGTTGGTTCAGAATGCTGCCGCTCGCCGTTTAACTGGAACTGGAAAGAGGGGGCACACAACACCAATTCTGGCCTCCCTCCACTGGCTCCCGGTGCACTCTCGAGTTCATTTTAAAATTCTGTTATTTGTTTTTAAATCTCTGAATGGGCTCGCCCCGCCTTACCTCTCTGAGCTGCTTCACCCATACGCTCCTGCCCGGTCCCTCAGGTCAGCTGATCAGCTGCTCCTGGAGGTACCGAGGTCTAAGCGGAAGCTCAGAGGGGAGAGAGCCTTCTCTGTTGCTGCTCCGGCACTCTGGAACACTCTGCCGTTGCACATCAGACAGACCCCCTCACTGTCCATCTTCAAAGCCAGTGTTAAAACACATTTATACTCCTTGGCTTTTGACCCTGCTTGAGACTTTGCTCCTGTTTTTAGTGTTTTTGATATTTCTTTATTTTGAATATCTTTACTTACTCCATCTTTTAATTGTTATTATTGGTGTGTATTAACTTTTTTGTCAATGATTAGTGATGTACAGCACTTTGTTGCAACTATGATTGTTTTTAAAGTGCTCTATAAATAAAATTATTATTATATTAATAATGTTTAGAAACATAGAAAATAGGTGCAGGAGTAGGCCATTCGGCCCTTCGATATGATCATGGCTGATCATCCAACTCAGTATCCTGTACCTGCCTTCTCACCATACCCCCTGATCCCTTTAGCCACAAGGGCCACATCTAACTCCCTCTTAATATAGCCAATGAACTGTGGCCTCAACTACCTTCTGTGGCAGAGAATTCCAGAGATTCACCACTCTCTGTGTGAAAATGTTTTTCTCATCTCGGTCCTAAAAGACTTCCCCCTTATCCTTAAACTGTGACCCCTTGTTCTGGACCTGGTTCTGGTTTAGTGCAAGTCAAAACCAGTAAAGTCCATCAAAGATAGTCCATGGGTCTCCAATGAGGTAGATAGTAGTTCAGGACTTGGTGTGCCAAGTTTCCTTGCTGTGTGTCTGATTCTACTAAAGGATTTTTAGAAAGTAGAGTTTCTTCTTAATTTACAGTACTAGTTATTGAATTGTGACATCTGTTTGGTGAAATCGCTTTGAGTTTGAAATCTTAATTTTGAATATCTGTGTTTTAGTTTGAAGAGCAGAAAAAGAGAAGTCTTCGGAGAGACCACTGGCTTCACACCGTAAGTACAGAAATTTACTGCCGGGTTCATGTTGAACTGGTCAACTAATAGCAGAGAATTTGTCTTGCCGCGATTGTGTGCAACATTCTTCCTAAGTTCATAAGTTCCAGGAGCAGAATTAGGCCATTCAGCCCATCAAGTCTACTCTGCCATTCAATCATGGCTGATCTATCTTTCCCTCTCAACCCCATTCTCCTGCCTTCTCCCAATAACGCCCGACCCCTACTAATCAAAAATTTGTCAATCCACACCTTAAAAATATCAATTGATTTGCCCTCCTGTGACAATGAATTGGCTGAGCAGTTGTTTATAAAAAAAGGTCGGCTGTCTTATTTCACACAATTATTCCTGAGCCAAGTCCAGTGAATTTCATGGAGATAAAACAATCCTATGGAATTCCCAATGACTGAAAATCCAGCAATGGAATGTAAATGGCAATATTGGTAATGCTCAACGGGTCAGGCAGCATCTGTGGAGAGAGGGAGTTAACGTTAGGCATGGAGAACGAGGGGATGGGGTTGTAGTAAGCCATACATGTGGATCTGATGCTGGAGACTGTGGAAGGTAGACAAAAATGCTGGAGAAACTAAGCGGGTGAGGCAGCATCTATGGAGCGAATGAATAGGTGACACCTATCCATGTTCTCCAGAGATGCTGCCTGACCCGCTGAGTTACTCCAGCACTCTGTGAAACGTCACGTATCCATGTTCTCCAGAGATCTGCCTGACCCGCTGAGTTACTCCAGCACTCTGTGAAACGTCACCTATCCATGTTCTCCACAGATGCTGCCTGACCCCCTGAGTTACTCCAGCACTCTGTGAAACGTCACCTATCCATGTTCTCCACAGATGCTGCCTGACCCGCTGAGTTACTCCAGCACTCTGTGAAACGTCACCTATCCATGTTCTCCAGAGATGCTGCCTGACCCGCTGAGTTACTCCAGCACTCTGTGAAACGTCGCCTATCCATGTTCTCCAGAAATGCTGCCTGACCCGCTGAGTTACTTCAGCATTTTGTGTCTATCACCGATACCACCTCCGAAGTGTGTGAAGATTCAGCATGTGAGTTGGCTCGGGTGGTCGAGGCACTTGGCAATTAATGGTTTCCTTTTCTGTTTAACTAGGGAATTGTTGTTAAATTAATAACCAAGAAACTTGGTGAAAAATATTACAAGAAGAAAGCAGTGATAAAGGTAATGTTCTATTTTGTGTATTGAGTGAAATGATCGAGTTGTAAATAGCAAAGCTTGTATCTCAATTAAGTGATGTGATGTGAAGGCTTTGGAGAGGGTGCAGAACAGGTTGTCCACAATGATGCCTGGATTAGAGGATGGGTTGATAAGGAAAGGTGGATTGTTTTCGCTGGAGCGTCGGAGGCTGAGGGGAGACCTGAAAGAATAATCATAATCACACTTTATTAGCTAAGTATGTTTTGCAACATATGAGGAATTTGATTTGCCATACAGTCATACAGAAAGCAACAGAACACACAAAATACATTTAACATAAACATCCACCACAGTGACTCCTCCACATTCCTCACTGTGATCGAAGGCGAAAGAAAAAGTTCAATCTCTCCCTTCTTTGTCCTCCAGCGGTTGGGGGCCTCGAACCTTCCCTTGACGGATGATCTTACTCCCGTAGCCGGCGGCGGGCCTCCTTGTTGGGGTGATCAAGCTCCTGCATCGGGTGGGGGGGGGAGAGAGAGAGAGGGAATCTCAGCTCCCCCGCGCTGGGCGCGGCTAGTTGAACGTTGTGCACTTCCCGACGTCGGTCTCTTGCCCGAGACTGCGAGCTCCTTGATGTTAAAGCCCGCAAGGCTGGAGCGGTTGGAGCGTTGATCCCTGGCAAGGATTTGGCTCCGATGGTAAGACAACGCCCCGCGGTGGGGCTCAAAGTCCCGGCTCCACGATGTTAGGCCGCAGAGCGACCGGAGATACGATCCGGAAAACAATCGCATCGAGATTGAAAAAAAAATTCCCCCCAACCCCCCCGCATAAAACAAACCAGAGAACATTAACGCAAACTTTTTAAACACACTAAAAATAACAACAACAAAAAAAGAAAGGACAGACAGACTGTCGGCGAGGCTGCCAGAAGCGCCACCCGGTGGAAAGGATCCAAGGTTATCAGAGACAGAGGGTTGACAGACAGATCCTTTTCCCCAGGGTGGAAATGTCAAAGTCTAGAGGACAAATGTCTGAGGTGAGAGTGGTGAAGCTGACGTGAAGAGTAGTGGGTGTCTGGAACATACTGCCAGGGGTAGCTGGTGCAAGAGAGCTTTAGATCAGCATGAGGATACGGATCACATACTGGCAGAGGAGCATTGTTTGACATGGCATCATGCCAGCACGGACATTGTGTGCCAAAGGGCATGTCCAAGTTCCATGTAAAACCAGCTCCAACTGCGATAACTGGGTAGAGACAGAGATTTAGATGGGAAATGGTGTCATGGTGACTACACTTCAACAGTACATGAAGCTGTCCGTAATGACATGACGATGTGAAAGGCCCCATGCAAACACAAGTTGGGAAACAAGCTAGGGTGGCGCAGTGGTAGAGTTGCTGCCTCACAGCGCCAGAGACCTGGGTTCAATCCTGACTACAGGGGAGCTGTCTGTACGGAGTTTGTACGTTCTCCCTGTGACCACGTGGGTTTTCTCCGGGTGCTCCGGCTTCCTCCCACACTCCCAAGACGTACAGGTCGGGAGGTTGATTGGCTGCGGTAAAATTGTAGCTTGACCCAGTGTGTGGGGTACTGCAAGTGTACGGGGTGATCGCTGGTCGGAGCAGACTCGGTGGAGATACTATTCCTGTGCTGTATCTCTAAAGGCTAGAGTAAAGAAATGAAGGAAGAAATTTAAATGGGGGGAAAAAAAAATTCTTAATGCTGTATGATTCACTTACACTGCAGGAAGTGCAAGAAAAGTATACGGCGATTATCAAAATGATCGATTCCGGAGACAAGCTGAAAGTTGACCAGACGCATTTGGAGACGGTCATCCCAGCCCCTGGTAAACCCGACGTTCTGAGTTTAATTGTTATCTTGTTTCCATGGGATTGCCCGTTAATGTTGTTGGCTGAACCTGCGCCTTCTGATTCCTATTCTAGGTAAGAAGCTACTCGTTGTCAATGGCGGTTACCGGGGAAACGCGGCCATTCTGAATTCCATACACGAGAAAAGTTTCAGTGCCACAATAATCATCGATTCTGTAAGTTCACATACCCCCCCCCCTCCCCCCATGGGAAAGTTTAATTTCACCTCTTTGACCCTGATTGGTAATTTAAAATATTGCGTTGATTTTAGGAGTAAACTGGAAAGGTCGCGCAGTGTTGGTGTTCAAAGTAACGGGTGGTTTATTAATGTAGACAAAAGTGCTGGAGAAACTCAGCGGGTGAGGCAGCATCTATGGAGCGAAGGAAATAGGCAATGTTTCAGGCCGAAACCCTTCTTCAGACTGATGTGAGGGTGGGGGGGGTGGGAAGAGGAAAGGAAGAGGAGGAGCCAGTGGGCAGAGGGAGAGCTGAGAAGGGGAGGAGAAAGTAAGGACTACCTGAAATTAGAGAAGTCAATGTTCATACCGCTTGGGGTGCAGACTGCCCAAGCGAAATATGAGGTGCTGCTCCTCCAATTTACGGTGGTCCTCACTCTGGCCACGGAGGAGGCCCAGGACAGAAAGGTCGGATTATAAAAACTGGTTAGCACCAGGAAGCCAGTCAAAGCTGACCTGCCTTGTGTGACTTTGGTGCGGTTTTTATATTCTCAGTTGACAAGGTTACTCAGAAACTTGACAGTGAAACGAGGGCTCAATTACATCCCTGTTTTTGTATGCAAGCCCTCTTGAAATAAATGCAAGTTCATGTTTTACAAACCTGAACGTGATTATTGTTTCTTCGTAGGGACCTCTACAAGGACGCAAGGTTGAAAGTGTACAATACGAAGATATTTCAAAATTGGCTTAAGAAACTCTTCAGAGCTGCTTGCTTGATATTTTGACAGTTCAAAGCATCATGTTGGTGTCCAATGATTGTTCCCCCCCAGTGCAAGCTCTACTGTGTCAGAGCTTTAGAACACATTCATCTCTAATGTATATTTTGCATTCCTCTGCTTCATTCTCCTCCCCTACTCAACCTATTAAGAGAATGTTTTTCCTATTTCTTTATTTTTAGATGTGTTGAGAATGGCGGGGGGGGGGGGGGGGGGGGGGGCAGTGGCGCAGCGGGTAGAGCCGCTGTCTCACAATGCTAGAGACGTGGGTTCGATCCTGACCTCGGCTGCTGTCTGTGTGGGGTTTGCACGTTCTCACTGTGAATGCATGGGCCCAGTTTCATCCCACATCCCAAAGACATGCGGGTTTCTAGGTTAAATGGCTTTCTATAAATTGCCCCTAGTGTGGTAACATGGAACTGATGTTGATGGGTGATCGAAAGTCAGTGCGGACTCGATGGGCCGAAGGGCCTGTTTCCATGCTGTATCTCTAAATTGAACTAGACTCTGGCGAATACTACATTTGCAGGCTTTAGCTATTTGTGTTTTTGATAGGGCACAAATGTCAGTCAAAGTTGTTAATTTATATATTTGAACGGGAAAGAATAAAGCTTTATTCTCAATTAAATAATGGTGATTGTTTGCTGATTATAAAATGATACATAGAACACTTGTACATACATAGGTGTCTACCTTAATTAAATGTGCTAGTAACAGATTTTTGCTGATTTATCTTGCAAAACCTAATGTCTACATTGATAGAGACAAAATGCTGCAGTAACTCAGTGGGTCAGGCAGCATCTGTGGAGAAAAATGATGGGTGACAATTCAAGACCCCCTTCAGGGTTCCAGCCCGAAACGTCATCCGCCCTTTTTCTCCAGAGATGCTGCATGACCCGCTGAGTTACTCCAGCACTCTGTGTCTATCTTTGGTATAAATCCCCTCAAGGTATGTCTACTTTGAAGAAATGTTTAAGAAGGAATTGCAGATGCTGGAAAATCGAAGGTAGACAAAAATGCTGGAGAAACTCAGCGGGTGAGGCAGCATCTATTGAGTGAAGGCGATAGGCAATGTTTCGGGTCTTGACTCTTATACTCAAATCCTTGCTCTTATACTCAAATCCTTTTGCTATGAATGCTAACATACCATTCGCTTTCTTCACTGCCTGCTGCACCTGCATGCCTACTTTCAATTTTCCGAAGCGGCCACTATTCAGATAATAGTCAACTTTCCTGTTTTTGCCACCAAAGTGGATAACCTCACATTTATCCACATTATACTGCATCTGCCATGCACTTGCCCACTCACCCAGCCTATCCAAGTCACCTTGCAATCTCCTAGCATCCTCCTCACAGCTAACACTGCCCCCCAGCTTCGTGTCATCCGCAAACTTGGAGACATTGCATTCAATTCCCTCATCCAGATCATTAATATATATTGTAAATAGCTGGGGTCCCAGCACTGAGCCTTGCGGTACCCCACTAGTCACTGCCTGCCATTCTGAAAAGGACCCGTTTACTCCTACTCTTAGCTTCCTGTCTGCCAGCCAGTTCTCTATCCACATCAATACTGAACCCCCAATACCGTGTGCTTTAAGTTTGTATACTAATCTCTTATGTGGGACCTTGTCGAAAACCTTCTGAAAGTCCAGATATAACACATCCACTGGTTCTCCCTTATCCACTCTCCCTTAATGAACTAATCAACACTTGGAATGTATGTGGACATGCTGAGCCTGAGTCACTGAGGCAAATATTTTGCCTTGGGCTTATTGTCCAGTTTACAAGCACCACAGCAAGCATTTTATCGGAACGCATCACAGCACGGTTTAGGAACAGCTCCATCCAAGACCGCTAGAAATTGCAGCGAATTGTGGACGCAGCTCAGACCGTCGCACAAACCAACCTCCCTTCTATTGACTCCATCTACACCTCACGCTGCCTCGGCAAGGCCAGCAGTATAATCAAGGACAAGTCTCACCCCGGTCACTCCCTCTTCTCCCCTCTCCCATCAGGCGAAAGGTACAGAAGCGTGAAAACGCACACCCCTCCAGATTCAGGGACAGTTTCTTCCCGGCTGTTATCAGGCAACTGAACCGTCCTACCACAACCAGAGAGCGGTCCTGAACTACTATCTACCTCATTGGTGACCCTCGGACTATCCTTGATCGGACTTTGCTGTCTTTACCTTGCACTAAACGTTATTCCCTTATCATGTATCTACCCACTGTAAATGGCTCGATTGTAATCATGTATTGTCTTTCCGCTGACTGGTATATGCACGCAACAAAAGCTTTTCACTGTATCTCGGTACTCTTGACAATAAACTAAACTGATATACATTCCAAATGCCACCCTATTAATGATTCATTAAATGTCAATATTAATGAGACTGACATACAGCTTCTCACATTGTGTCTTTAATCTGTATATGCTGTTTTACAACAAAAAAAATCACAATATCAAGCATTTGAAAAACGGTCGTGATGGAATTCACAAAAGTCAATGATGTGTTAATTCGGGATTACACAATTTCATCTACTGCAGGTACAGTTCAGGCAACGCCCAACAACATTCATTGCATTTTCCTTGCTAGTCGACAGGCAACTAACTTTGAAAATCAGATTAACCAGAGTTTGTTGTTTCGTTTCCTAGTCATGCCAGATTTAGTAAATGTTCTCACAATCTTAAGGTTTTCTCATCTACAAAAGTCGGCTAAGCATCTAGCAATAGGTGAATGCACTAACTTTTTTTGTGGGATGTGGCTTTTATTTTAAGCTTTTGGAGCAGATAGTTTTGTAGCACCAGTGGTTTGCGTTAAAATCATTTTTGACCAAAGTTCGTTAACTTCTTGGTAAGAAGATAAGAGGAAGAAACACAAAGTGAATTTGTTTCTTTTTTAAAAACTTTTACCCCGTCTATTAGAGTCGGTAGCTTTAAATTTCTACTTTAAAAACATTTCAGATCCAATTGGAAATTTAACGCTAGAATCGTAATGAATTCCAGTTTCACATTTGTTAAGCCAATCCAGGGCGTGATAAAGGGCCTGTCCCACTTTCACGAGTTTTCCCGATTCTCCTGGGGAGAAGGCAGGAACGGGGTACTGTTTGGGGATGATCAGCCATGATCACATTGAATGGCGGTGCTGGCTCGAAGGGCCGAATGGCCTATTCCTGCATCTATTGTCTATTGATTCAAACTCGCAGAATGTTCGTAACGAGTCCGTAGGAGGTCGTAGCTATATCGTAGCGGCTCGTTATGCTAGCCATAAGTACTCGTGGCATCAGGTAAGTCGGGATGTTTTTTCCAGCCCGATAAAAAATGTCCACTAGTAAAAAAAAAATGGTCGGGATGAAAGTGTGAAAGTGGGACAGGCCCTTAAGTGTGCAGGAAGGAACTGCAGATGTTGGTTTAAACTGAAGATAGACACAAAATGCTGGAGTAGCTCAGCGGGTCAGGCAGCATCTCTGGAGCGATGGAATGGGTGATGTCTTGGGGTCAAGACCTGTTGGTCGAGACCATTTGAATGTTCAGTCACTCTGCACTTCCGTCCCATCCTGTAAATCCCTCCGTTTCTTCCTTGACTGCAGCACCAGCCAATCTCCAGTCTGAAGAAGGGTCTCAACCTATTCCTTCACTCCAGAGATGCTGCCAGAGTCGCTGAGTTACTCTAGCTTTTGGTGTCTATCCATGGCATGGCAAAGTGGCCCACAGGTTATTGTAGACCTCTGTCTTAACAATTCCTAAACGCAATCTAACGGTGATTTACATGGCTATATTGGGTACAAATGTATGTAGAGGTTATAGGGTTACGAGGGAGAATCACAAAGGGAGAATACTGGTTTTAATATCAAGGCAACATCCCTGTAACTATTCAATGAGTATTTTTGATAATGCTGATTTATACAAATTTGTTTGCATTTGCTGCCCATATTCCTCCCCTTCTGCATATCTTCTGTTCTTTGCAGTGCCTTTAAAGCCGCTCATGGTCGCTCCAAGAAGCTGTAGAGGTGTGGAACGAGATAGTCCTTAAAGTGTCCATCGATGAATCCTTTCCCTCCGTTGTGGATAAACCAGCACTGGACATTGGTTCCACTTACAGTGCCCGTCCTGTAGTCTTTCTGCAACCCCCTGCACAAAAACACACACAAAGATACACACACACACACACACACATGTGAGGCCACTCTCTCACGAATGACGAAAGTCCGAGACAGAGTGGATGTGGAAAGGATGTTTCCAATAGTAGGCGAGTCTCGGACCCGAGGCCACAGCCTCAGAATTTAAAAATGTACCTTTAGAAAGGAGGTGGCCTCCTCCTGCACCTATTTTCTATGTTTCTATGACTTTCTTTAGCCTGATGGTAGTTCATAAGTGATAGGAGCAGAATTAGGCCATTCGGCCCATCAGGTCTACTCTGCCATTCAATCAAAGCTGATCTATCTCTCCCTCCTAACCCCATTCTCCTGCCTTCTCCCCATAACCACTGACGCCCGTACTAATCAATAATGTGTCTATCTGCCTTAAAAATATCCATTGACAGCTCCCACAGCCGTCTGTGGCAATAAATTCCACAAGATTCACCACCCTCCGACTAAAGAAATTCCTCCTCATCCCCTTCCTAAAGGAACACCCCATTAATTCTGAGGCTGTGCCCTCTGGTCCTAGACTCTCCCACTAGTGAAACATCCTTTCCACATCCACTCAACCCAGGCCTTTCACTATTCGGTAAGTTTCAATGAGTCCCCCCCCCCCCCCCTCGTCTTTCTAAACTCCAGTGAATACAGGCCCAGTGCCGTCAAACGCTCATCATATGTTAATATTTACTTATGTGTGGTGAATCTGTGGGATTCATTGCCACAAACAGCGATGGAGGCCATGAGGTTGGATGTTTTTAAAGTGGGCATTGACCTGTTTTTGATTAGTAAGGGCAAAGCCGGGGGAAATCCACACAGTCACGGGAAGAACCGTGCAAACTCCACACAGACAGCCACCGAGGTCAGGAACGAATCCGGGTCTCTGGCGCCGTGAGGCAGTGGCTCCACCATCTGAGCCACTTTGTTTCCAGTATTTTCTGCATTGAGCTCGATTTAATTCTATTGATGTGAAGGTGAGATTTAGCTTTCTCCCATTCATCATCGACGTTTCAGAGATTTATCTGATGCTATTAATCCTAAACCTACAGGTTATCTGGGACTGTAAATAGAGGCTTGGGAGCACACCAGAGCCTGATCTGCAATGTGGGAAGGTCATAAGAAGAAATAAAATACGTGGTGGTGTTTCAGAGGGCGGTGGAGGCCAGTTCTCTGGATGCTTTCAAGAGAGAGTTAGATAGGGCTCTTAAAATTAGGGGATATGTGGAGAAGGCAGGAACGGGGTACTGATTGGGGATGATCACATTGAATGGCAGTGCTGGCTCGAAGGGCCGAATGGCCTACTCCTGCACCTATTGTCTATTGTTTCCTTGGTTGAACTTAATTGCTAAGGGAATTGACTGAAGCTAGGCACAAAATGCTGGAGTAAGACAGCATCATTGGTGAGAAGGAGCGGGTGACAGAGTCAGGGGAGAGGGAAACACAGAGATATAGATGGGCAGGTGTGAAAATGAGACATCAAGGGGGGACAAAGATTCAGGAGAATGTAGAATAAATCTGTAGAAGGGTTTCGGCCTGAAACGTTGCCTATTTCCTTCGCTCAATTGATGCTGCTGCACCCACTGAGTTTCTCCAGCTTTTTTGTGTGCCTTAGAATAAATCATTGTTAGCCCGGGGAAGGGGACAACAAAGCAGACAAAGATAACATTTAACCAAGGGGACAGTCAGAGTGGTCGGAGAACTAGGGTGGGGGGAGGGATGGAGAGAGAGGGTCACTTTTTTTTTTAGAAATTTTTTTTGGTCTAATTGTAGTCCTGTAGGTCTGTGTCCAAGATGGCTGCCGTGAAGAGAGAGTGGACGCTGGCGCGCTTTGGCTGCCGCTGCTCTCTCTTCACACTGTTTTTGATTTTCTGTTTTTGGACTGAATTCTGTTTTTAATTTGTGTCTCTGTGATGTCTTTATTACTTGTTATATTCCGATTATATGTTTTTATTCCGATTACTATGTAAGGTGTCCTTGAGATGTCTGAAAGGCGCCCATTAAATAAAATTTATTATTATTATTATTATTATTACTTGAAGTTAGAGGAATCGATATTCATGAAGGTTTAGACCACTGCCCAGTCCATCACCGGCTCTGACCTCCCCACTGTCGAAGGGATCTATTGTAGTTGCTGCCTCAAAAAGGCAGCCAACACCATCAAGGACCCACACTCATCTCACCACTGCCATCGGGATGAAGGTACAGGAGCCTGAAACCTGCAACACCAGGTTCAGGAACAGCTTCTTCCCTACAGCCATAACGTTACGAAAAAGCTCTGAGCTCTGAACTGCAAAAGACTATATTATTATTGCACTATATTCATTATTTATTGAACTTTTTCTCTCTTCCCCCGTCATGTATTATGTTTACATATTGTGTTGTGCTGCATCAAGCAAGAATTTCATTGTCCCATCCGGGACATATGACAATAAAACACTCTTGACTCTTGAAACGTCACCCATTCCTTCTCTGCAGCGATGCTGCCTGTCCCGCTGAGTTACTCCAGCATTTTGTGTCTATATTCATTGCACTGGGTTGTTACCCGAAGAGGTTTGTTGACATACCTGGTCACTGTAATCTTGTGACCTTTCACCTCCATGGTGGCCTGCGGTTTATTTGGGTCCGAGCCCGGACGCATGTTGTACACGTGTACTTCCGGTTCACGGGCGAACTGACCTGGAAACAACATCATTTGCGTTAAGTGTTTAAGAAGGAACTGCAGATGCTGGAAAATCGAAGGTAGACAAAAATGCTGGAGAAACTCAGCGGGTGCAGCAGCATCTATGGAGCGAAGGAAATAGGCAACGTTTCGTCCCGAAACCCAAAGGAAATAGGTAACGTTTCGGGTCGAAACCCAAAGGGTTTCGTCCCGAAACGTTGCCTATTTCCTTCGCTCCATAGATGCTGCTTGCACCCGCTGAGTTTCTCCAGCATTTTTGTGTACCTATCATTTGCATTAAGCCGCTTTGAAACCCTCCCCAATTCACCCAAAGTTTTAACCAAAGATCCAACAGCGAGCAAGATAGATCACTCGACGAAAAAGACCTAGTACGGCCATGGGCAGATTCGTGGGTAATTTTCGGCCCCATTTCCGTAACCGGCTTCCGTCTCCGCACCAAAGATCCCGTAGCGGAGCAAAGATACTAGTGCAGAGACGGAAGCCGGTTACGGAAACATCCTCGTAAAAAGAAAAGTTATTTGGTAAAAATCTTCTCCTCGTTTTCAGAATTTTAATTTATTAACACAAACTGTTCCTCCGCAACGTTGATTACACTGCGGGTCGGGTCGGGTCGGATCCGGTTATGGAAATGGATGAAATAAAAGGCCCACGTTCCGCTCCGTTGCGTACTACACGTCAGCCCGTTGCATTTAGCAGGAGTGGTCTATCTGGCTCCGCAATAGAATCTTTGGTTTTAGCATCTTGACGATTTTATACACTGGGCGTCAGAAACCTCAGGCTTTAGTGACACGAGGCTGGAATCTTGAGCAAAGCACAATATCTAGAGTAGAGATACAGCACGGAAACAGGCCCTTCAGCCCACCGAGTCCACGACGACCATGGTTCACCCATTCACACTAGTTCTATGTTATCCCACTTTCCCATCCAGGCCCTGTACACATTAGAGGCAATTTACAGAGACCAACTAAACCATAGACCCAGGTAGAGAAGGAATAGGCGACGTTTCGGGTCTCGAAGGATAGAGGGTGTTGCTATGACTACACCTGGGGTGGGAGATTGCAACCTTCACGTGGTCTGCCCTGTGCTAATGCAATCAACCCAGCGTGCACAATCAAATAAGATTAAATAGAGCAAGTTGTCCTACAACTTTAGGCTGTGCACGCCACACGCAAGAAGAAATATGACTACACTTGTCATGCTGCCCAAGATTTAACTCCATTAGCCTATACGTCCATTCTGCACCTACGACTTACGAACATTTGGAAAGCACTGCCTAAAAAAGTTGATGTATTTTCTTTAGACGATTTACCTATCAGTCCATGGACACTTGTTGAGAACATATTCGTCGGAGGAGTGTAGAATCCCAGGAAATCCACGTTGGTTGGATGGTTTTTCCAGACACGATGTAGCAGGATCAGGAAAACCACGTCCTCACCCACGGTGATGGTGACGTTACTGTTTTTCCTCACGCTCACCACATAGCTAGAACGGCAAACCAGGCGCACACTCGGAATACGTTTTCAATCGCAGCGAATTGTGGATGCGGCCCAGACTATTGCACACAAACCAACCTCCCATCCATCGACTCCATCCACACCTCACCCTGCCTCGGCAAGGCCAGCAGCATCATCAAGGACCAGTCTCACCCCCGGTCACTCCCTCTTCTCCCCTCTCCCGTCAGGCAAGAGGTACAGAAGTGTGAAAACGCACACCTCCAGATTCAGGGACAGTTTCTTCCCGGCTGTTATCAGGCAACTGAACCATCCTACCACAACCAGAGAGCGGTCCTGAACTACTATCTACCTCATTGGAGACCCTCGGACTATCCTTGATCGGACGTTGCTAGCTTTACCTTGCATTAAACGTTATTCCCTTTATCCTGTATCTGTACACTGGAAATGGCTCGATTGTAATCATGTATTGTCTTTCCGCTGACTGGAATGAGCGGAAAGTGGAAGTGGTGGCGGCAGGTTCGTTGGTATCATTTAAGAATAAATTGGATAGGCATATGGATGAGAAGGGAATGGAGGGTTATGGTATGAGTGCAGGCAGGTGGGACTAAGGGGAAAAAATTGTTCGGCGCAGACTTGTAGGGCCGAGATGGCCTGTTTCCGTGCTGTAATTGTTATATTTACCTCTCATCCTTCTAAATTCCAGAGTGCACAAGTCCAGCTGCTCCATTCTATCAACATATGACAGTCCAGCCATCCAGGGAATTAACCTCGTGAACCTACGCTGCACTCCCTCAATAGCAATTATGCAGGTACATTGAGATATCTATAGTGTAGATGGGACATTTTCCCGATGTTGGGTGAGTCCAAAACCAAGGGCCACAGTTTAAGAATAAGGAATTCTCTGCCTCAGAGGCTAGATACTTTCAAGAGAGAGCTAGATAGGGCTCTTAAAAATAGCGGAGTCAGGGGATATGGGGAGAAGGCAGGAATGGGGTACTGATTGGGGATGATCAGCCATGATCACATTGAATAGCGGTGCTGGCTCGAGGGGGCGAATGACCTACTCCTGCACCTATTGTCTATTGTCTATTGACATGAGGATCAGTGTGGGCAAGTTGGGCCGAAGGGCCTGTTTCCACGCAGAACGTACCTGGAATGTGTTAAAACAGCATTCTCAGACCATTGGAGGAGAGTTTTATGATTCCCATCTTTCAAGCGAATCTTCTCGGTGCTAATATCAAAGCTTAGACTCAGATTGGTGAAACGGATCCCGATTGTTCCAAAGTAGGTGTTCAACTTGGTATTTTTGGCTTTCTTTCCACTGATAATTTGACCATTGACCACAATGCCTGCCAGAGAGAGAAATATAGAGAATAAAATGTAAATTGGTTAAGATGACCGCCTGTTGCAAACAGCACAACAGAGGACAATCAAATATAACAGCCATGAGTCTATCTGGATAAAAGAAACAGCAAAAATCACAACTGTAAATAACAAGCTGTTAATCCATTTACAGAGCACTGTGTTTACATTATTTCATCTTCGTCCCTTTTTACAAAGTCATAAGTGATAGGAGCAGAATGAGGCCATTTGGCCCATCGAGTCTACTCCGCCATTCAATCATGGCTGATCTATCTCTCCCACCTTACCCCCTTTGTGTGAAAAAGTTACCCCTCAGATTCCGATGAAATCTTTCTCCCCATAACTTAAACACATGACCTCTGGTCCTCTATTCCCCTAAGGTCGTAAGGTCGTAAAAGATAGGAGTAGAATTAGGCCATTCAGCCCATCAAGTTTACTCTGCCATTCTATCACTCCCTCCATCCCCATTCTCCTGCCTTCTCCCCATAACCCCTGACACCCGGACTAATCAAGAATCTATCAATCTCGGCCTTAAATCTATCCACTGACTTGGCCTCAACAGCCTTCTGTGGCAATGAATTCCACAGATTCACCGCCCTTTGATCTCTCGTTTTCACACCTTACCCTTCCATATCTCCGTGTCTCCCTCCCCCCTGACTCTCAGTCTGAAGAAGGGCCTCGACCTGAAACGTCGCCCATCCCTTCTATCCAGAGACGCTGCCCGTCCCGCTGAGTTACTCCAGCACTTTGTGCCTCCAGCATCTCAAAGTATTCTGTTGTGTTGCTACAAGTAAGAATTTCATTGTGTTGTCTGGGACATATGACAATAAAACACTCCAGACTCTTGACTCTTGAAGATCAGAATCGCCATTCAATGTGATCATGGCTGATCATCCCCAATCAGTACCCGTTCCTGCCTTCTCCACATATCCCCTGACTCCGCTATCTTTAAGAGCCCTATCTAGCTCTCTCTTGAAAGTATCCAGAGAACCGGCCTCCACCGCCCTCTGAGGCAGAGAATTCCACACTCACACCTCTCTGTGTTGGGACGGAAACCTTCTTCAGAAGAACTTTCATGGGAAATCTATCTGAAGAAGGGTCCCGTCCCGAAAAGTCACCTATCCATGTTCTTCAGAGATGCTGCCTGATCCGCTGAGTTACTCCAGCACTCTGTGAAACGTCACCTATCCATGTTCTCCACAGATGCTGCCTGACCCGCTGAGTTACTCCAGCACTCTGTGAAACGTCACCTATCCATGTTCTCCACAGATGCTGCCTGGCCCGCTGAGTTACTCCAGCACTCTGTGAAACGTCACCTATCCATGTTCTCCACAGATGCTGCCTGACCCGCTGAGTTACTCCAGCATTCTGTGAAACGTCACCTATCCATGTTCTCCACAGATGCTGCCTGACCCGCTGAGTTACTCCAGCACTCTGTGAAACGTCACCTATCCATGTTCTCCACAGATGCTGCCTGACCCGCTGAGTTACTCCAGCACTCTGTGAAACGTCACCTATCCATGTTCTCCACAGATGCTGCCTGACCCACTGAGTTACTCCAGAATTTTGTATCCCTCATCGTAGCTTATGCTCCCTAATCCAGGCATCATTCTGGTAAACCTCTTCTCTAAAACATGTTTAAAGAACATGGATAGGCGATGTTTTGGGTTGCTAAGAGGGAGAACTATTTTTGTGTTGCCAAAGATAGACTCAAAATGCCGGAGTAACTCAGCGGGACAGGGAGCATCTCTGGAGAGAAGGAATGGGTGATGTTTCGGGTCGAGACCCTTCTACAGACTATGCGTCAGGGGAGAGAGAGAGTTAAGGGGCTGTCCCACTGTACGAGCTAATTCAAGAGTTCTCCCGAGTTTCCCCTGATTCAAACTCAGAGATTTACGGTAATGGCCGCTCGTGGGTACTTGGGGCTCTCGTGGACATTTTTCAACGTTTTGAAAAATCTTCACGAGTCTTCACAAGCTTACCGCGTTTCCCGAGTACCTGCCGTTAGCGTTACAAGCCGCTAAGAGACGTCCCAAGCTCTGACGTACCCCCTACGTAGGCCATTTGGAAGAGTGGGCTGAAAGATGGCAGATGGAGTTTAATGCTGATAAGTGTGAGGTGCTACATCTTGGCAGGACAAATCAAAATAGGACGTACATGGTAAATGGTAGCGAATTGAGGAATGCAGTTGAACAGAGGGATCTAGGGATAACTGTGCATAGTTCCCTGAAGGTGGAATCTCATGTAGATAGGGTGGTAAAGAAAGCTTTTGGTGTGCTGGCCTTTATAAATCAGAGCATTGAGTATAGAAGTTGGGATGTAAAGTTAAAATTGTACAAGGCATTGGTGAGACCAATTCTGGAGTATGGTGTACAATTTTTGTTGCCTAATAATAGGAAGGATGTCAACAAAATAGAGAGAGTACAGAGGAGATTTACTAGAATGTTGCCTGGGTTTCAGCAACTAAGTTACAGAGAAAGGTTGAACAAGTTAGGTCTTTATTCTTTGGAGCACAGAAGGTTAAGGGGGGACTTGATAGAGGTCTTTAAAATGATGAGAGGGATAGACAGAGTTGACGTGGATAAGCTTTTCCCATTGAGAGTAGGGAAGATTCAAACAAGAGGACATGACTTGAGAATTAAGAGACAAAGGTTTAGGGGTAACATGAGGGGGAACTTCTTTACTCAGAGAGTGGTAGCTGTGTGGAATGAGCTTCCAGTGGAAGTGGTGGAGGCAGGTTCGATTTTATCATTTAAAAATAAATTGGATAGGTATATGGATGGGAAAGGAATGGAGGGTTATGGTCTGAGCGCAGGTAGATGGGACTAGGTGAGAGTAAGTGTTCGGCACGGACTTGAAGGGCCGAGATGGCCTGTTTCCGTGCTGTAATTGTTATATGGTTATATGGTTACGTACATTCTTCGTGATTACCACGAGTTTGATTTTTTTTTAAACTCGGGAGAGCTCGTACAGTGGGATAGGCCCTTTACACAGATAATGAAGTGTAAGAAATCAAATCAAGCAATGTGTTAACATGTCATTGCTCTACCAGTAGGTGCCGCTGTTGCATTATAATAGTCATTTAGCCTGGTCGACATGCCACACTAATACTGTCTGATGGACACAAAATGCTGGAGTAACTCAGCGGGACAGGCAGCATCTCTGGAGAGAAGGAATGGGTGACGTTTCGGGTCGAGACCCTTAAGGGTCGGTGTAGGCACGTTGGGATTGTATGCTGCATGACTAACTCAATGGGTCAGGCAGCATCTCCGGAGAACATGGATAGGTGACGTTTCAGGTCGGGATTCTTCTCCAGAGATGTTGGGCAGAAGAGCCCTGTATGACTATGATTCTATGACAATAGGTGCAGGAGTAGGCCATTCGGCCCTTGGAGCCAGCACCACCATTCAATGTGATCATGGCTGATCATCCACAATCAGTACCCAGTTCCTGCTTTCTCCCCATATCCCTTGATTCCGTTAGCCCTAAGAGCTCTATCTAACTCTCTTTTGAAAACATCCAGTGAATTGGCCTCCACTGCCTTCTGTGGCAGAGAATTCCACAGATTCGCAGCTCTCTGGGTGGGAGATTGCAACCTTCACGTGGTCCACCCTGTTTTGACGAACACAATCAACCCGGCATGCACACACAGAAGATCAAACAGAACAAGTTGTCTTTCAACTTTAGGCTGTGCAAGCCATAGGCAAGAAGACAACTCTCTGGGTGAAAACGTTTTTCCTCATCTCAGTCCTAAATGGCCTTCCCCTTGTTCTTAATTATAATAATAAATGCTTTGGTTATTGAAAACGAAGGTGGCTTCTCTCTTACCTTTGATGGGATCTGAGACCAGGTTGAGAATTTTTCCCGGTTCTGTATCAATGTTGAAGCAGATGTCTTGTTTACATTTGGGCAAGTGGATGATGAAATGTGGATCATTGTCAACTAAATCAGAAGAATACGGACATGATTACCAAACACAAACAGCTTTTCTCTAAGATGCAGTTAAAGTGAACATGGTGTCAGGACAACCTTCTCTCCTTGAGTTATCAACCAGACAAAGCAGCTCAACTTCAGGAAGCGCGATGGAGTAGTTTAGTTTAGTTCAGAGATTCAATGCTCCGAGCCCACACCGACCAGCGATCCCCCCCCCCCACACACAAAAACACTCTCCTACACGCCCTCGGGACAATTTTCAATTTTCACCGAAGCCAATTAACCTGCAAAACTGCACGTCTTTGGAAACTTAGAGAAACATAGAAAATAGGTGCAGGAGGAGGCCATTCGGCCCTTCGAGCCAGCACCGCCATTCAATGTGATCATGGCTGATCATCCCCAATCAATAACCCGTGCCTGCCTTCTCCCCATATCCCTAGACTCCACTAGCCCCTAGAGCTCTATCTAACTCTCTCTTAAATCCATCCAGTGACTTGGCCTCCACTGCCCTCTGTGGCAGGGAATTCCACAAATTCACAACTCTCTGGGTGAAAAAGTTTTTTCTCTCCTCAGTCTTAAATGACCTCCCCTTTATTCTAAGACTGTGAACCCTGGTTCTGGACTCGCCCGACATTGGGAACATTTTTTCCTGCATCTAGCTTGTCCAGTCCTTTTATAATTTTATATGTTTCAAAAAGGACCCCCCTCGTCCTTCTAAACTCCAGTAAATACAAGCCTAGCCTTTTCAATCTTTCCTCATATGACAGTCCCGCCATCCCAGGGATCAATCTCGTGAACCTACGCTGCACTGGAATGTGGGAGGAAACCGGAGCACCCGGAGAAAACCCACGCAGGTCACGGGGAGAACGTGGAAACTCCGTACAGACAGCACCCGTAGTCAGGATCGAACAAATTTTTACGTTTTATGAGCTGGTTTTTTAAAATGACCCCACTATGGTAACTATGTTAATACGTATTGTGAGTACAATCAGTACCTGAATGAACCACTTTCATTTCAGTGTCACCAACCGCTGTTTGCGGGAGTACAGTCGCAAAAATATACTTCGGAGGAGTCTTTGGAGGAGTTTTTGGATGAGTTTTTGTCCCAATGTGAGGAGGTCCTGTAGGAGATACAAGGAGATACATTCAGGCCACAATCAGTAAATTTATATTCCATTTAGGTATGAGAGGGTGGGATCCCTCTAGAGAATCGTAGACTCTTGGGTTCATACAGCGTGGAAACAGGCCCTTCAATACACAACGCAACACTCTACCTTACCAAGTCTTATACAACTGCGACATGACCTAGTAGTAGTTGAGGCAGCGACTATTGCAATGCTTACGAAACAATTAGACAGGCACATGGATAGGACAGGTTTGCAGGGATATGGGCCCAACGCGGGCAGGTGGGACTAGTGTAGACAATAGGCAATAGACAATAGGTGCAGGAGTAGGCCATTCGGCCCTTCGAGCCAACACCGCCATTCAATGTGATCATGGCTGATCATCCCCAATCAGTACCCCGTTCCTGCCTTCTCCCCATATCCCCTGACTCTGCTATCTTTAAGAGCCCTATCTAGCTCTCTCTTGAAAGTATCCAAAGAACCTGCCTCCACCACCCTCTGAGGCAGAGAATTCCACAGACTCACAACTCTCTGTGTGAAAAAGTGTTTCCTCATCTCCGTTCTAAATAGCCGACCCCTTATTCTTAAACTGTGGCCCCTGGTTCTGGACTCCCCCAACATTGGGAACATGTTTCCTGCCTCTAGCGTGTCCAAACCCTTAACAATCTTATATGTTTCAATAAGATCCCCCCTGTATAACTTTGGTGGCCTTTTCAACCAGCTATGCTCCTGCACTCCTAGATCCCTCTGCTCTACAACACTCCCCAGAGGCCTACCATTCACTGTGAAGGTCCTGCCCTTGTTAGACTTTCCAAAATGCAACACCTCACATTTCTCTGTATTAAATTCCATCAACCATTCCTCAGCCCACCTGGCCAAACGACCCAGATCCTGCTGCAATCTATCACAACCACCTTCACTAACTGCAATACTACCCACGTTTGTATCATCAGCAAACTTGCTAATCTTGCCCTGTATGTTCTCATCCAAATCATTGATGTAGATGACAAACAGCAATGGGCCCAGCACCGAACCCTGAGGCACACCACTAGTCACAGGCCTCCAGTCCGGGAACCAACCTTCCACCATCAATAATGTTGATGCACCATGTTGACCACCATGTAATAATGTCAACAATATCATTTCGAGAGTAAAGGCTTTGTTCTAATTAAGGTAATTACTTTAGTTTAGTTTAGGGATACAGATCGGAAACAGCCCCTTTGGCCCATCGTGTAGTAAACAATGCCCAGTCCATCATCGGCTCTGACCTTCCTTCCATCGAGGGGATCTATCGCAGTCGCTGCCTCAAAAGGCTGGCAGTATCATCAAAGACCCACACCATCCTGGCCACACACTCATCTCCCTGCTACCTTCAGGTAGAAGGTACAGGAGCCTGAAGACTGCAACAACCAGGTTCAGGAATAGCTACTTCCCCTCAGCCATCAGGCTATTAAACCTGGCTCGGACAAAACTCTGATTATTAACAACCACTTTCTGTTATTTGCACTTTACCAGTTTATTTATTCATGTGTGTATATATTTATATCATGGTATATGGACACATTTACCTGTTTTGTAGTAAATGCCTACTATTTTCTGTGTGCTTAAGCAAAGCAAGAATTTCATTGTCCTATACAGGGGCACATGACAGTAAACTCACTTGAACTTGAACTTGAGTCCGCACCGACCAGCGATTCCCGCACACTAACACTATCCTACACACACTAGGGACAATTTACACATACATCAAGCCAATTAACCTAAAAACCTGTAGGTCTTTGGAGCGTGGGCGGAAATCGAAGATCTCAGAGGAAACTCATGCAGGTCACGGGGAGAACGTACAAATGACGTACAGACAGTACCCGTAGTCGGGATCGAACCCGGGTCTCCGGCGCTGTAAGGCAGCAACTCTACCGCTGCGCCACCGTGCCGACCCTAATTGTCTACTTAAGTAATTTCTATTTTGTAGCTTATTACTAACACGATAATCTTTCGATTATACATATGGATAGTCTAATGTAAAAGATTGTAAATTTTCAATGTAATATAATTATGAAAATGGGCACATTAGATAATCATCCACAATTTTCATTGTTACATCAAACTGCAATATTATAATAATGACCCATTCAGCTTTTATTACCCTAACTGCAATATTATAAAGTTACCCATCCAGGATTTATTAACATGTGCAGGAAGGAACTGTAGATATTGGTTTACCAAATGCTGGAGTAAGTCAGGTCAGGCAGCAACTCTGGAGAACAGGAATAGGCCGATCATCAGCTTTTATTATGATAAACTTGCAGTAAAATCGCACTGTGTGGAATTAATTTTAGTTCTTACATGTTAATATTCAAATGGGATAGACATTCAGAACCTTTTCCCTAGGATGGAAATATCAAAGACCTGAACCCGGAATCCTGAACAAAACATGGTCTGAAGAAGTGTCCCGACCCGAAATGTTGTTAGTTCACCCCCTCCACATGGCAGTCTGGAGAAAGGTCCTGACCCAAAATGTCTGTCCTTTCCCTCCATTGACCATTGAACTTAACTAATGACCATTGAACCATTGACCATTGATCATTGACCATTGAACCAATGACCATTGAACCATTGAACCATTGACCATTGACCCATTGACCATTGACCATTGACCCATTGACCTTGACCATTGACCCATTGACCATTGACCATTGACCATTGACCCATTGACCATTGACCATTGACCCATTGACCATTGACCATTGACCATTGAACCATTGACCATTGACCCTTTGACCATTGACCATTGACCCTTTGACCATTGACCCTTTGACCATTGACCCTTTGACCATTGACCATTGAACCATTGACCATTGACCATTGACCCATTGAACCATTGACCATTGACCCATTGACCATTGACCATTGACCATTGACCATTGACCATTGACCATTGAACCAATGACCATTGACCATTGACCCATTGACCATTGAACCATTGACCATTGACCCATTGACCATTGAACCATTGACCATTGACCATTGAACTATTGACCATTGACCGATTGACCCATTGACCATTGAACTATTGATCATGGACCGTTGACCATTGACCGTTGAACCATTGAACTATTGAGCCGTTAATGGGCAACACACCTGCACAACACCCTTCCCTGGTGTCTCTGGGAGAGTCAGCAAGAAGCTTCTGTCCCGTCTCCTCGCTCTCCACCAACATGGAGGTCACCGGGGTGACAAAGTGGTGAACCAGCGCCAGGTTTAAGATCCTGCTGGTAATGTTTCTCTTCTGCATGGCGGTTGGTGCCATTGCCCTGTCATGAAGAAGAAATCACAGCTGCGTTTATCTTCAAGGGAATAAATCAATGCCGGCTAACAAGAACGGGCATCAGAGATCCATATCAACAATGCACCAAGACGCACTGCAGAGTAGACACAAGATGCTGGAGTAACTCAACGGGACAGGCAGCATCTCTGGAGAGAAGGAATGGGCGACGTTTTGGGTCGAGACCCTTCTTCAGACTGATGTCAGGGGAGGGGGCGGGACAGAGATAGAATGTAGTTGGAGACAGTAAGATTGGCGGGAGAACTGGGAAGGGGAAGGGGATGGAGAGAGAGGGAAAGCAAGGGCTATCTGAAGTTAGAGAAGTCAATGTTCATACTGCTGGGGTGTAAACTGCCCAAGCGAAATATGAGGTGCTGTTCCTCCAATTTGCGCTTGGCCTCGCTCTGACAATGGAGGAGGCCCAGGACAGAAAGGTCAGATTGGGAATGGGAGGGGGAGTTGAAGTGCTGAGCCACCGGGAGATCAGGTAGGTTATTGCGGACTGAGCGGAGGTGTTCAGCGAAACGATCGCCGAACCTGCGCTTGGTCTCGCCGGTGTAGAGAAGTTGACACCTGGAACAGCGGATACAGTAGATGAGGTTGGAGGAGGTGCAGGTGAACCAGGTGGAGGCAGAGGTTCCCTTGCACCTCCTCAACCCGAAACGTCCTCCATTCCTTCTCTCCAGAGATGCTGCCTCACCCGCTGAGTTACTCCAGCATTTTGTGTCTACCTTCGATTTGAACCAGCATCTGCAGTTCTTTCTTGCACTGCAGAGCTGCGGTTTCTGAGTGTAAGGTCATAAGGAACAGGAGTAGAATTAGGCCATTCGGCCCATCAAGTCTACTCCACCATTCAATCATGGCTGATCTATCTCTCCCTCCTAACCCCATCCTCCTGCCTTCTCCCCATAACCCCTGACACCCGCACTAATCGAGAACCTGTCAATCCTTTAAAAAATATCCACTGACTTTGCCTCCACAGCCGTCTGTGGCAATGAGTCCCACAGATTCACCACCCTGTGACTAAAGAACTGATACTGGTGGCTTCACCTCTACCCCATTGCGGACATTGGACGTTGTCTCTGGAACTGATGCCCTACAATGCTGAGAACTATATCCTGCATTCTGTAACTTCCCCTATTCAAGAACTTAATTGGAGATAAATTTTAATTGGGGTCGAGATGAATCCTGAAATTCTAAAAAGGAGAAGAAACTGGAGTGTGGTGGCACCTACCAGCTCGACTGCAGTTCATCTGTCTTTTTAATTTGTATTTGTCCCGTTAGATGTATGTTTTTGGTTCTAGTTTTTATTATTTTTTAGCTGTGTATATGTGGGGGGAACCGTTTAACCTCTCCCCTGTACGGGGACCCGACTTTCTCCCTGTCGGGTCTCCGGTGTCGTTGGGCCTTGCATCGTGGCCTCCAACCGGAACCAACCTGAGCCTGCAGACTCGCCATCACGGAGCTGGCCGACTTCGGGACGGGGAGAGCTGTGGTGGCGCGCGACTGCGACCCGACTTCAGAGCTTCGGAGCTTCGGAGACTCGGAAGGGCCGAATGGCCTACTCCTGCACCTATTGTCCGCTGTCTATTGTCTATTGGATGGCTCATGATTTTGCTCACAGGGGAAGAGACTCTGTGCGTCTACGCAAACTATTCCCCTCATGGTTTTATACACCTCTATAAGATCGCCCCTCGTCCTTATTCTGGTATCAAAGAGAAGGGGAATGGAGACTGGATGAAGGGAACAATGAAGCAAAGATTGAAAAGCAAAACTGTCCCATTACCTCTTAGCGAGTAGTTGGCGAATCGTGAGGTAAGCCCAAAGTTGCTTGGTGAAGCAGGGAAGAACATATTGGTGCTTGGCCAAGATTTTGTCCAGCTCATCCGTGGGGGACTCCACCTGAAACCCCACCTCGCTGTTAGCCTGAAATAGAAGAGGGTGTATAAATCCTACAGTTGCGTGTTACATTCATCTCACCGTTGGCCGATTCTCCAGAACCCACCCCACACCTCATCCCAACTCAATTGCACAAGATAGACACAAAATGCTGGGGTACCTCAATAGACAATAGGTGCAGGAGTAGGCCATTCGGCCCTTTGAACCAGCACCGCCATTCAATGTGATCATGGCTGATCATCCCCAATCAGTACCCCGTCCCTGCCTTCTCCCCATATCCCCTATCTTTAAGAGCCCTATCTAGCTCTCTCTTGAAAGCATCCAGAGAACCTGCCTCCACCGCTCTCTGAGGCAGAGAATTCCACAGACTCACAACTCTCTTTGAGAAAAAGTGTTTCCTCGTCTCCGTTCTAAATGGCTTACCCCTTATTCTTAAACTGTGTGTGGCCCCTGGTTCCGGGCTCCCCCAACATCAACAGGACAGGCAGCATCTCTGGAGAGAAGGAATGGGTGAGGGTTCGGGCCGAGACCCTTCTTCAGACTTCAACTCCATAAGATGGGCAGCGTGGTGTCGCAGCTGGTAGAGCTGCTGCTTCACAGCGCCAGGGCCTGACTACAGGTGCGAAGTTTGTACGGAGTTTGTACGTTCTCCCTGTGATCATGTGGGTTTTCTCCGGGCGCTCCGGATTCCTCCCACACTCCCAAGACGTGCAGGTTTGTAGGTTAATTGGCTTCGGTAAAATTGCAAATTGTCCCTAGTGTGTGTGGGATACAGTTAGTGTACGGGGTGATCGCTGGTCAGCACGGACACGGTGGGCCGAAGGGCCTGTTTCCGCGCTATATCTCTAAAGTCTAAAGTAAAGTCTAAAGTCACTAAGGAGAATGGTGAACTTTTGCTCCTAGATTCGGGTAAAAGCTTACCGGCTTTTAAATATAAGGTAGATAAAAATGCTGGAGAAACTCAGCGGGTGAGGCAGCATCTATGGAGCGAAGGAATGGGTGACGTTTCAGTTCGAGACCCTTCTTCAGGCTGACGTGTGCGGGTGGGGGGGGGGGGGGGGGGGGGGGGGGGGGGGGGGGGGGGGGGGGGGCGGGAAGAAGAAAGGAAGAGGCGGAGACAGTGGGCTGTGGGAGAGCTGGGAAGGGGAGGGGAAGGAGGGAGAAAGCAGGGACTACCTGAAATTGGAGAAGTCAATGTTCATACCGCTGGGGTGTAAACTGCCCAAGCGAAATATGAGGTGCTGCTCCTCCAATTTGCGGAGGGACTCACTCTGGCCGTGGAGGAGGCCCAGGACAGAGAGGTCAGATTCGGAATGGGAGGGGGAGTTGCAGTGCTGAGCCACCGGGAGATCAGGTTGGTTATTGCGGACCGAGCGGAGGTGTTGGGCGAAGCGATCGCCAAGCCTGCGTTTGGTCTCACCGATGTAGAGCAGCTGACACCTAGAGCAGCGGATGCAATAGATGAGGTTGGAGGAGGTGCAGGTGAACCTCTGCCTCACCTGGAACGACTGCTTGGGTCCTTGGATGGAGTCAAGGGGGGAGGAGGTAAAGCGACAAGTGTAGCATTTCCTGCGGTTACAAGGGGAAAGTGCCCGGGGGAGGGGGTGGTTTGGGTGGGAAGGGACGAATTGACCAGGGATTTAAATGTAGTTTAGTTTAGTTTATTGTCACGTGTACCGAGGTACAGTGAAAAGCCTTTGTTGTGTGCTAACCAGTCAGCGGAAAGACAATACAAGCTTACAATCGAGCCATACATAGTGTGCAGATCCACGAGAAGAGAATAGCGTTTAGTGCAAGGTTAAGGCCAGCAAAGTCCGATCAAGAATAGTCCGAGGGTCTCCAATGAGGTAGATAGTAGTTCAGGACCGCTCTCTAGTTGTGGTAGGATGGTTCAGTTGCCTGACAACAGCCGGGAAATATAAACATCAGCTCACGAGACCGTGCCTCGGGGCTGAACAGAGGCTTTTTAAAAAGATACTTTGAAATATCTCCAGTCCAAGCTGTTAAACGGAGTTCCGAAAAAGCTTTTGAAGTTACAACTTCAGGGGCTGAAGGTTGGGTGAGACTCGGAGTTTGTTTGCCGTTTCTGCTGCTATTTTTATTGGAGTTTATTTGTGTTTTTAATGTTACTTTAGTTTAGTTTAGTTTAGTTTAGTTTAGTTTAGAGATACAACTCGGAACAGGCCCATCGGCCCATCGAATCCATGCCGACCAGCGATCACCCATTCACACTAGTTCTATGTTATCCCACTTTCCCATCTAGTCCCCATTTTAGCTTGAAATTGTGCAATATGGTGCATACTGTAGCGAGTCGTTATAACTTACACTTGAATGCAATATATATGCTTTAAATTGGATTGGAGCGTTTTTGAAAGGGGGGAGGCTGTGCGATCACTGATCACTGGCCTTGGGGGTACCCGGTGAGGGAGTGGAGCAACCGAGTGGGGAGAGGGTGTGGAAGAAGGGTAGGAACCTTTTGAAATTTGATGTATTAAAATCATGTTTTAGTGCACTGTAGAAGTATGATTTCAATGTTTTTTGTATGAAGTATTTTTAAGAGGTAACTTTTTAAGGGGTAACTTTATCCACACAAAGGGTGATGGGTGTATGGAACAAGCTGCCAGAGGAGGTAGTTGAGGCAGGGACCATCCCAACATTTAAGAAAAAGTTAGACTGATACATGGATAGGACAGGTTTGGAGGTATGGACCAAAAGCAGGTAGCGTAGCTGGGACATGTTGGCGGGTGTGGGCAAGTTGCACCAAAGGGCCTGTTTTCACACTGTATCACTCTATGACTACATTATACCTCCACCATGCATGAATGCTTCAAAATCAAGTGATCGAGTTTTATTGCCATATACTCAAGCATAGAAACATAGAAAATAGGTGCAGGAATAGGCCATTCGGCCCTTCGAGCCAGCACTGCCATTCAATATGATCATGGCTATTCATCTAAAATCAGTACCTCTTTCCTGTTTTTTCCCCATATCCCTTGATGTCGTTAGCCCCAAGAACTAAATGTAACTCTCTCTTGAAAACATCCAGTGAATTGGCCTGCACTGCCATCTGTGGCAGAGAATTCCACAGATTCACAACTCTCTGCGTGAAGAAAGTTTGTCCTCATCTCAGTCCTAACTGCCCCCCCCCCCCCCTTTATTCTTAAACTGTGACCCATGGTTCTGAACGCCCCCAACATCGGGAACATTTTTCCTGCAGTTACAGTAAGTAAAAATCTAGCAGGCAAGCAGGATGCTTTCACCAACCACCCCCATTTGAAGTCCACTACCTTCCACCGTTTCTACCCAGTGCTTGGTACTTACTTCCAGCAGCCACTGGTTGTCCTCCAGGATGCACCGAGCCGCAGCCTGATCCATGCCGGTCACCTGGGCGAATTCGACACAGAGACTCTCTCTCTCTCCCCCCCCCTCTCTTCCGCTCTCTCTCCTCTCAAACCCCCCTCTCTCTCTCTCCCCCTCTATCTCTCCCCTCCCCTCTCTTTCCCCTCTCTCGCTCTCCTCTCTCCTCTCACCCCTCTCTCTCCCCTATCTCCCCCTCTCACTCCCTCCCCTTCCCTCTCTCCCCTCTCTTTCCCCCCTCTCTCCCTCCCACCTTACTCTTCCCCCCCTCTCTCTCTCTCCCTCTCTCTCCCTCTCTCTCTCCCTCCCTCTCTCCCCCCCCCTCTCTCCCTCTCTCCCCTTCTCTCTCTCCCCCCTCTCTCTCCCCCTCTCTCCCTCTCTCTCTTCCCCCTCTCTCCTCCTCTCTTCCCCATTTCTCCCTCCTACCTCACTCTTCCCCTTGCCCTCTCTCCCCTCTCTTTCTCCTCTGTCTCTCTCTTTTTCTTTGCCCCTCTCTCTCTCCCATTCCCCCGTTTCTCTCTTTCCCCCTCTTCCCCCTCTCTCTTTTACTACCCCTCTCTCTTCCCCTTCTCTCTCCCATTCTCTCCTACCCTCTCCACCCCCTCTCTCTCTTCCCTCTTTCTTCCCTCTCACCCCTCTCTCACTCCCCCCCCCTCCCACCTCACTCTCCCCCCTCACTCTCCCCTACCTCTCCCTCTCCTCTCTCTCCATTCACTCCCTCCCTGTCTCTCCCCTCTCTCTCCTCTCAGCCCCCTCTCTCTCCCCCCACTGTCTCCCTGTCTCCTTCCCCCCAGTCTCTCTCCACCTCCCTTTGAGAGCCTGTCCCTTCGGCACAGAGACTCTCACGGCAGCGGCAGCAGCGCGACGCTTCCGACGGCTCCGACGCCCGGGACACTCGCACTGTCCGGAGCTGCTCCATGGCCAGAGCTGCAGCGAGCGACACGCCGGCCCCGGCAAACACTCGTCCGTCCCGGCTCCCCGCATCTGTTCCCGCCGCTGGTTCTGCTCCCATCCCTCCCGCAGCCCCTGCTCACCAACACCCGCGGACCTTGCAGTTTGTCCGAGTATTGAAATTTTCGCTGATCAGAAAAATTTCTCACCACTGAGCGTGAGAAATTTCTGATGAGCGTGAGGGCGTGAGAGTTTGCTTGAGGGCGTGAGTCTCACGCTCAAAGCGTGAGAGTGGGCAGCCCTGCCTATACACAGGGACAATTTTTACCGAGGGTCAATTAGCCTACAATGCCGCACGTCTTTGGAGTGTAGGAGGAAACCGGAGAAAACCCTCGCAGTTACAGGAAGAACGTGAATACTATGTCCAGACAGCGGCCGTAGCCAGCATCGAACCCGGCTGGTCCCCGGCGCTGTGAGGCGGCAACTCTACCGCTTCTGTGCCACCCCGTTGTGTTACTATTGAGGGAGTGCAGCGTAGATTCACCAGGTTAATTCCCGGGATAGCAGGACTGTCATATGCTGAGAGAATGGAGCGGCTGGGCTTGTACACTCTGGAGTTTAGAAGGATGAGAGGAGATCTCATTGAAACATATAAGATTATTAAGGGTTTGGACACGCTAGAGGCTGGAAACGTGTTCCCGATGTTGTGGGAGTCCAGAACCAGTGGCCACACAGTTTAAGAATAAGGGGTAAGCCATTTAGAACGGAGATGAGGAAACACTTTTTCACACAGAGAGTTGTGAGTCTGTGGAATTCTCTGCCTCAGAGGGCGGTGGAGGCCGGTTCTCTGGATACTTTCAATCAGAGCTAGATAGGGCTCTTAAAGATAGCGGAGTCAGGGGATATGGGGAGAAGGCAGGAATGGGGTACTGATTGGGGATGATCAGCCATGATCACATTGAATGGCGGTGCTGGCTCGAAGGGCCGAATGGCCTACTCCTGCACCTATTGTCCGTTGTTTATTGTTAGTGCACTTACCGAGCTTGCCGACACCAGACTCTGGAGGATGGAAGGGTCTTTGTTTGTCAGTCTTCCCGCAATAATTATTTCGGAGCCGCTGAAATACTTGTCGAAGGTACTCTTGGTCACGTCCGTGACGTTTTCACCCCCGTATAACACCTTGATCTTCCTCAGCAGAGGTGTAGCGACCTCTTCATAGAAATCCTGTCATTCACAACAAAAAACATAGACAGACAATGTTTATCTAAACTGGGGTTCAAATAATCAATATGGCAGTCAAACCACCTGGAATTCACACCCACCTCTCCCCTTCCCCATCACCCCCCTCTTGCCCCCCCCCAACCCCCCTCCCCCCCACCGCCCCCCCCCCTCCCCCATCAGCTTCCACCTACATTCATTCCTCTGGCTTCACAATTTGTTCCTCTTCTATCCTTATCTCACACCTTTTGTCTTTGCATAGGTGCAGGAGTAGGCCATTCGGCCCTTCGAGCCTGCACCGCCATTCAATATGATCGTGGCTGATCATCCAACTCAGTATCCTGTACCTGCCTTCTCTCCATACCCCCTGATCCCTTTAGCCACAAGGGCCACGTCTAACTCCCTCTTAAATATAGCCAATGAACTGGCCTCAACTACCTTCTGCGGGAGAGAATTCCAGAGATTCACCACAAGTTTTCCTCATCTCGGTCCTAAAAGATTTCCCCCTTATCCTTAAACTGTGACCCCTTGTCCTGGACTTCCCCAACATCGGGAACAATCTTCCTGCATCTAGCCCATCCAACCCCTTAAGAATTTTGTAAGTTTCTATAAGAATAGGTGCAGGAGTAGGCCATTCGGCCCTTCGAGCCAGGACTGGGTCTCTGGTCTTTGTCCAACCATCTGCCCATCACAATCCCCCCCCCCCCCCACCTGTGTCCACCTATCACTTGTGTAGGAAGGAACTGGCTTAAACTGAAGACAGACACAAAATGGTGGAGTAACACAGCGGGCCAGGCAGCATCTATGGAGAGAAGGAATGGGTGACGTTTCTGGTGGAGACCCTTCTTCAGACTGATAGACAAGGGGAAAGGGAAACGAGAGATATAGACGGTGATGTAGAGAGATGTAGAACAAATAAACGAAAGATAGGTAAAAAAGTGACAATTGTCGAGGGAACAGGCCATGGTTAGCTGTGGGCCAGGTGAGAACAAGTTACAGAGGGAGATGTGATGTTGCTCTCCTTGCTTTCAGATCACCAGGTTAAAATTATGATTTTTTTCCATCAATTTCTCCAGTAAGAATGTATTAATAAAACAGGGACTATGCCATTAAATTGCAAATCTAATTAGGGATAATGAATATTTAATATACTTTATTACATTAATTAATTGGGAGTATGTTCGCAGAAATGTTCAGTTATTGTACTGAAAGGACCATTGATCCAGGCCATTCCAAATCAGATTATTAATTCATAAGATGTTCGTAGGTTCTTTGAGGAGAATTAGGCCATTCGGCCCATCAAGTCTACTCCACCATTCAATCATGGCTGATCTATCTCTCCCTCCTAACCCCATTCTCCTGCCTTCTCCCCATAACTCCTGACACCCGCACTAATCAAGAATCTATCAAACTCCGCCTTAAAAATACCCATTGACTTGGCCTCCACAGCCGTCTGTGGCAATGAATTCCACAGATTCACCACCCTCTGACTAAAGAAATTCCTCCTCATCTCCTTTCAATCATTGATTAAACAAATCTGGTACAAAAAAGCTGCATGGTAATGGTGATCATGAACTGACATATTTTTGTAAAACCTCATCTATTTCATCCGCTGCTCTAGGTGTCAACTGCTCTACATCGGTGAGACCAAGGGGGGGGTGAGTGGGGGGGGTGAGTGGGGGGGTGAGTGGGGGGGGGTGAGTGGGGGGGGGTGAGTGGGGGGGGGTGAGTGGGGGGGGGGTGAGTGGGGGGGGTGAGTGGGGGGGGTGAGTGGGGGGGGTGAGTGGGGGGGGGGTGAGTGGGGGGGGGTGAGTGGGGGGGGGAGAGTGGGGGGGGTGAGGGGGGTGAGGGGGGGTGAGGGGGGGGGTGAGGGGGGGGGGGTGAGGGGGGGGGAGGGGGGGTAGGGGGGGGGGGAGGGGGGGGGAGAGGGGATTGCTCGGAAGCTGATGCTGAGAGGAAGTGATTTGTCATGGGTCAGGCCGTTACCATCAGTTGACTGGATGCATTGACGTTTGCTTGAATGCGTCGAGCTCCCCCACGGTTTTCAAGGGCGATCCTTTCCAAGAAGTCGTAGTCCACATCGTAGCCAATGCCGATGCAGAAGAGGGAGAAATCGTTCTGCATGTGTGTCCTGACGTTCTTCTGAATGGCGCTCAGTTTTATTTCACCTTCACAGCAAAGTTGAAATTAAAATTCTACTTAACACGGTGGTTTAGTTTAGTTTGGTTTAGAGTTCCAGCACGGTAACAGGCCCTTCGGCCCACCGAGTCCGTGCCGACCAGCGATCCCCGCACACTAACACTATCCTATACACACTAGGGACAATTTTTACACTTATAACAAGCCAATTACCCTACAAACCTGCGCGTCTTTGGAGTGTGGGACAAAACCGAAGATCTCGGAGAAAACCCACGCAGGTCACGGGGAGAACGTGGAAACTCCGTACAGACAGCACCAGGATTGAACCCAGGTCTCTGGCGCTGCAAGCGCTGTAAGGCAGCAACTCTACCGCTGCGCCGCCACACGGGGATCACACTGGTTCCATGTTGCCCCACTTTCTCATCCACTCGCTCGTTGTTCAGTTCAGTTTATTGTCACGTGTGTGACGAGGTACAGTGAAAAGCTTTCGTTGCGCGCTAACCAATCAGTGGAAAGACAATGCTCGATTACAATCGAGCCGTTTACTGTGTACAGATACGTGCTAAGGAACCTGAGGGACAACCTTTCCACTCAGAGGGTGGTGGATGTGTGGAACGAGCTCCCAGGGGAAACAGTTGAGGCTGGTTGGTACACAAGACATTTGGCCGGGCACATGGATAGGACATCTGAGGAAGGACATTATTGCCATAGAGGGAGTGCAGAGAAGGTTCACCAGACTGATTACTGGGATGTCAGGACTGTCTTATGAAGAAAGACTGGATAGACTTGGTTTATACTCTCTAGAATTTAGGAGATTGAGAGGGGATCTTATAGAAACTTACAAAATTCTTAAGGGGTTGGACAGGCTAGATGCAGGAAGATTGCTCCCGATGTTGGGGAAGTCCAGGACAAGGGGTCACAGCTTAAGGATAAGGGGGAAATCCTTTAAAACCGAGATGAGAAGAACTTTTGTCACACAGAGAGTGGTGAATCTCTGGAACTCCCTGCCACAGAGGGTAGTCGAGGCCAGTTCATTGGCTATATTTAAGAGGGAGTTAGATGTGGCCCTTGTGGCTAAGGGGATCAGAGGGTATGGAGAGAAGGCAGGTACGGGATACTGAGTTGGATGATCAGCCATGATCTATTGAATGGCGGTGCAGGCCGAAGGGCCTGAATGGCCTACTCCTGCACCTAATTTCTATGTTTCTATGACAGGGGCCACACACGGGCAGGCAGGTGAGACCGGTGTAGATGGGCATCCACAGTAGGTCGGTCGGCATGGCGGGGTTACCGTAAGACTCTGTGACTCGAGTGAAGTATTCGATACTTGGGAAGGGGCACTCACCAACCGTAGGGTCTCCATCGGAAACCATGATGATGAACGACACGGATCGGGGGTTCAGCACACCATGGCTGTCCGCTTGCGTCAGGATGTGGATGGCCGAGAGGATTGCTTCGTTGATGTTTGTTCCTGAGTGAAGAAAGGAAAGTTGGTGAATGAGAAGGCAAGAAAGCAGGGGGAAGGGTATGCCGCTCGGCCCATCCAGCCTAGCCCGCCATCCATTATCATCTTGGCTGATCTACACTGGCCTCAACTCATCTTAGTTTAGTTTCATTTCGTTTAGTTTGATTAGTTCAGATACAGCGCGAAAACAGGCCCTTCGGCCCACTGAGTTCGCGCCGACCACAATCATTCTATCCCACACACTAAGGACAATTTACAGAAGTCAATCAACCTGCCAACCCTGTACGTGTTTGGAGTGCGGGAGGAAACCGGAGCACCCGGAGAAAACCCACGTGGTCACGGTGAGAACGTGCAAACCCTGCGCAGACAGCACCTGTAGCCAGTGTCGGAGAGCGGTCTCTAAGGCAGCAACTCAACCACTGCACCACCCTGTCCCCTCTTCTGTACCTCAGTTCCGCGGTCTTTCAAATACTTCCAGTCTGAAGAAGTGTCTGGGCCTGAAACGTCACCTATCCATGTTCTCCACAGATGCTGCCTGGCCCGCTGAGTTACTCCAGCACTCTGTGAAACGTCGCCTATCCATGTTCTCCACAGATGCTGCCTGGCCCGCTGAGTTATGGTGCAGCAGCATCTATGGAGCGAAGGAAATAGGCAACGTTTCGAGCCGAAACCCTTCTGGAAATAGGCAACGTTTCGGGCCGAAACCCGGAAGGGTTTCGACCCGAAACGTTACCTATTTCCTTAGCTCCATAGATGCTGCTGCACCCGCTGAGTTACTCCAGCACTCTGTGAAACGTCACCTATCCATGTTCTCCACAGATGCTGCCTGACCCGCTGAGTTACTCCAGCACTCTGTGAAACGTCACCTATCCATGTTCTCCACAGATGCTGCCTGACCCGCTGAGTTACTCCAGCACTCTGTGTTCTTTTACCACTCTATCTTGGATCCCAAGATCGCCCCGCATGTCAATTCTGTTTAAGGTCTTGCCATTTAATTGTTTTACTTTCCCTTTGCATTCGACCTCCCAGAGTCCAATACCTCCCACTTGCTCGGATTAAACTCCATCCGTTATTTCTCCATCTGACTGCGCTCATCTCCAGTATTCAGCAGAAGATAGGAGATGTATCTCAATTATAGACAATAGACAATAGGTGCAGGAGTAGGCCATTCGGCCCTTCGAGCCAGCACCGCCATTCAATGGGATCATGGCTGATCGTCCCCAATCAGTACCCTGTTGCTGCCTTCTCCCCATATCCTCTGACTCCGCTATCTTTAAGACCCCTATCTAGCTCTCTCTTGAAAGTATCCAGAGAACCGGCCTCCACCGCCCTCTGAGGCAGAGAATTCCACAGACTCACCACTCTCTGTGAGAAAAAGTGTTTCCTCATCTCCGTTCTAAATGGCTTACCCCTTATTCTCAAACTGTGGCCCCTGGTTCTGGACTCCCCCAACACCGGGAACATGTTTCCTGCCTCTAGCTTGTCCTGCTGTATACTTTGACAACTTTAGTTTAGTTTAGTTTAGTTTAGTTTAGATATACAGCGCGGAAACAGGCCCTTCGGCCCACCAAGTCCGTGCCGACCAGCAATCCCGTACACTGGCACTATCCTACACACACTGGGACCATTTAAATTCTTTACTGAATCCAATTAACCTACGAACCTGCACGTTTTTGGAGTGTGGGAGGAAACCGGAGCACCCGGAGAAAATGCATGTGGTCACAGGGAGAACATGCGTGGGTTTTCTCCGGGCGCTCCGGTTTCCTCCCACACGCCAAAGGCGCTCAGGTTCGTAGGTTAATTGGATTCGGTAAAAATTGTAAATTGTCCCAAGTGTGTGTAGGGTAGTGTCAGTGTACGGGATCGCTGGTCGGCGTGGACTCAGTGGGCCGATGGGCCTGTTTCCGCGCTGTATCTCTAAACTGAACTAGATGTACTAGGCCCAAACAGCACCCGTAGTCAGGTTCGAACCTGTGTCTCTGGTGCTGTGAGGTGGCAAATCTACCGCTGCTCCACCGGGCTGCCCCGATTGCCAATATTACTTGATATCTCTTCTCTTTGTCGGAGCGGATAGGAGTGTGTGTCTAGATGTACAGCTGCTACGGTCAGGCAAACGCCTCCGTTGCTATACGGTGAGAACGGAGAGGTTGAGAAGGAGTTTCTTCCCAGAGGCCATTCGGACTGTAAACGCCTATCTCACCAGGGACTAACTCTACTGAACGTTTTTCCTTCCATTATTTATTATGTAAAAGAATATGTGTGTTATGATTGTGTTTATAGTTTGTTTGGTTGTTTGTCTTTTGCACAAAAGTCCGCGAGCATTGCCACTTTCATTTCACTGCACATCTCGTATGTGTATGTGACAAATAAACTTGACTTGACTTGGCTTGACTTGTATCTTTGCCAAGAGTTGTACGTTGAGATGCGCGATGAGTTATTGTGTGTTGTCACCTATGTGAACCCACCTCCACTCGGCTTTATGTTCTCGATGTATTTCTTGGCTTCCTTTATCTGAGCAGGAGTGCCTGTGACCAGGTGTTCGGTCCAACAGCGCACAATGTGGTTGAAAACGATGATGGTGAATTGGTCCTGAGGGCCGAGATCATCCAGTATGGTTGCCATGGCTTCAACGGTCTAATGTGGGGAATGAAGAATATCGATTGGTTGAGAATTGGTTTCTTGATCAGTTCGGGTGTCGGGGGTTATGGGGAGAAGGCAGGAGAATGGGGTTAGGAGGGAGAGATAGATCAGCCATGATTGAATGGCGGGGTAGACGTGATGGGGCTAATGGCTTAATTCTACTCCTATCACTTAAACCCCTGTCCCACGGTACCAGTTCATTCCAAGAGCTCTCCCGAGTTTGCCCTGATTCGAACTCGGAGATTTACGGTAATGGCCGCTCGTCGGTACTCAGGGCTCTCGTGGACATTTTTCAACATGTTGAAAAATCTTCACGAGTCTTCCCGTGCTTACCTGCCATTAGCGAGTCTTCCCGAGTACCTGCCGTTAGCGGTACGAGCCTCTAAGAGACGTCCCCGAGCTCCGACGTACCCGCTACGTTCATTCTCCGTGCTTACCCCGAGTTTGATTTTTTTTAAACTCGGGAGAGCTCTTGGAATGAACTCGTGCCGTGGGACAGGGCTATTATGATCTTATGAGAATACATTGGAGCTTGTCTTATAGCAACAAGGAACTGCAGATGCTTTTTTACATAAAAGAGGTCATGTTGTGGAACGGTGGCACAGCGGTAGAGTTGCTGCCTCACAGCACCAGTGACCCGGGTTCGATCCTGACCACGGGCGCTGTCTGTACAGGGTTTGTACGTTCTCCATGTGACCGCATGGATTTTCTCCGGGTGCTCCGGTTTCCTCCCACACTCCAAAGATGTACAAGTTTGTGGGTTAATTGGCTTCAGTTTAAAAAAATGGTGTATTGTCCCTAGGGTGTGTAGGATAGCTCTAGTGTACGGGGGCACGGACTCTGTGCACTGAAGGGCCTGTTTCCGCGCTGTTTCTCCAAACTAAACAAAACTTGACACAGAGTGGTGGAGTAACTCAGCGGGTCAGGCAGCATCTCTGGGGAGCGTGAATAGGTGAAACGAGAGTGGTGAATCTCTGGAATTCTCTGCCACAGAAGGTAGTTGAGGCCACAGTTCATTGGCTATATTTAAGAGGGAGTTAGATGTGGCCCTTGTGGCTAAAGGGATCAGGGGGTATGGAGAGAAGGCAGGTACAGGATACTGAGTTGGATGAACAGCCATGATCATATTGAATGGCGGTGCAGGCTCGAAGGGCCGAATGGCCTACTCCTGCACCTATTTTCTATGTTTCTAAATACAGGCCTTCAAACTCTACAGATGCTAAATATGGGGTGCTGTTCCTCCAGGAAACCGGAGCACCCGGAGAAAACCCACGCAGGTCACGGGGAGAACGTGCAAACTGTGTGCAGGCAGCACCCGTAGTCGGGATGGAACCCGGGTCTCTGGCGCTGTGAGGCAGCAACTCTACCGCAGGTCAACCCGTGCCGCCCACGTTGGTCACATTATGACTGAATCTTCGAAGACGCCGTTACTGAAGCGGAGTCTTCTGAGCACGAGCTACCCCCCCATTCATGGGTAAGAAGACTGTCAGCTTTGCCATTGACGAGTGCCGACCCACCTGCTTCATTTTAATCCCCCACATTGATCCGCTGACATCGATGACGAAGATGATGTTCTTCAGGAGGGGGGGCAAATTGTCTGGAGCGATGAAGTGAACGAAATAGCCATCGGAAACCTGGAGCAGACGAGGAAATGCAAAGCCAGTCACCATTCAGCACAAGTACAACCTTCAAATCCAGAACATAACTCAATCGAAGATATTCTAGGGTACACAAAAATGCTGGAGAAACTCAGCGGGTGCAGCAGCATCTATGGAGGGAAGGAAATAGGCGACGTTTCGGGCCGAAACCCTTCTTCAGACTGATGGGGGGTGGGGGGGGAGAAGGAAGGAAAAAGGGAGGAGGAGGAGCCCGAGGGCGGGGGGATGGGAGGAGACAGCTCGAGGGTTAAGGAAGGGGAGGAGACAGCAAGGGCTAGCAAAATTGGGAGAATTCAATGTTCATGCCACCCGGACGCAAGCAACCCAGGCGGAATATGAGGTGCTGTTCCTCCAATTTCCGGTGTTGCTCACTCTGGCAATGGAGGAGACCCAGGACAGAGAGGTCAGATTGGGAATGGGAGGGGGAGTTGAAGTGCTGAGCCACCGGGAGTTCAGGTAGGTTATTGCGGACTGAGCGGAGGTGTTCGGCGAAACGATCGACCAACCTCCGCTTGGTCTCACCGATGTAACACATTGGATAGATTGGATATAGAACATTACAGCACAGGAACAGGCCCTTCGGCCCACAATATCTATGCTGTACACAATGCCACACTACACTTACTCCATATCGCTCAATTCGCTGCATATCCATGTGTCATCGAGTCACACAGAGTGGAAACGTTACCTCCCAGGTTCCTATTAAATCTTTCCCACTCACCTTAAACCTGTCTCGACCCGAAACGTCACCCATTCCTTCTCTCCAGAGAAGCTGCCTTGCCCACTGAGTTACTCCAGCATTTTGTGTCTACCTTCGATTTTATCGAGCATCTGCAGTTCTTTCTTACACATTTTGTCCGCTCCACTGCGAAATGTCCTCAAGGTGCGTCTACTTTGAAGAAGTTCTCCTCCTCTCTCCGACGAGAGTTACCAGTCCTACTGTCTCCGCCCACTTTCTATCTTTGTCCCCCCCCCCCCTCCCCCGACATCAATTGAAGAAGGGTCTCGACCCGAAACGTCACCCATTCCTTCTCTCCAGAGATGCTGCCTGTCCCGCTGAGCTACTCCAGTATTTTGTGTCTACCCTCTGGTTCTCGATTCCCCAACTCTGGTCAAGAGGCTCTGTACATATACCAGATCTATTCTTCTTGTGATATTATACTTTGTGACCTGGCCTCCACAGCCTTCTGTGGCAATGAATTGCACAGATTCACCACCTTCTGACTAAAGAAATTCCTCCTCATCTCCTTCCGAAACGTCCTTTTATTCTGAGGCTGTGACCTCTAGTCCTAGACTCTCCCACTGGTGGAAACATCCTCTCCACATCCACATCCACTCTGTCCGGGCCTTTCACACTATTTGGTAAGTTTCAATGAGGTACCCCCTCATCCTTCTATTAATGTATTGCATTATTTTATTGTACCGCTGCTGGCAAATTCTGAATTTCCCTGAGGGGATTAATAAAGTATCATTCAACTATCTATCTATCTATCTATCTATCTATCTATCTATCTATCTATCTATCTATCTATCTATCTATCCATCTATCTATCTATCCATCCATCCATCCATCTATCTATCTATCTATCTATCTATCTATCTATCTATCTATCTATCTATCTATCTATCTATCTATCCATCCATCCATCCATCCATCCATCCATCCATCCATCCATCCATCCATCCATCCATCCATCCATCCATCCATCCATCCATCCATCCATCCATCCATCCATCCATCCATCCATCCATCCATCTATCTATCTATCTATCTATCTATCTATCCATCTTCTGAACCCAAGCAAGTGCAGGCCCAGTGCCGTCAAACACACATCGAATGTTATTTGTGACAATGTTTAACCTGAAGGGCTCCTCCATTGAGTATTCGTTTGACGTCGTACTTCACGACAATGCTGCCGTCAATGGCGGTGTCGGGGCAGCTCGGACATTTCCGCTGCTGGTCCAACGTGGGCCTGAAGGTGAGATGGGCCTTTAGGAGGGAGAGATAGATCAGCCGTGATCGAATGGCGGAGCAGACCCGATGGGCCGAATGGCCCAATTCTTTTTTTTTTATTTTTTATTTATTTATTAGAAGTAGACATATTATAAAATGTAGTTACATATTATAGTAAAAAAAAAAACTTTTCATATACATCAGTCATACATTATTAAAATTTTCCATTATCAATTACTTCTGCTTCTAGTATTTTTATTTTTTATAGAAAGCGAGAAAAAGAGAGGGTAGAAAGTTACAAATAAAAAAGAAAGCAAAAAAAAAAAAACAAACAAAAAACAACACAACAGAAAAACAAGGGAGGTGGAATGGGTTACCTGTAATACATCAATGCAGATAGGTTCGTAGGTTATAAAGTATAGAGTATAGTTTTTCATCTGTTCCTGAGTTCAAGTTTCAGCTGGGTCCTCGTGCTGTGCCAATCTATCCCTTCAGATAGTTAATGAATGGAGCCCAAATTTTATGGAAAAGATCTTGTTTGTCCATTAAGACAAGTCTAATTCTTTCTAAGTATAGGGTCTCCGACATTTCCGTAATCCACATTTTGATTGTGGGGGTTGTAGGGCCTTTCCAAAATTTTAATATTAATTTTTTTCCGGTTATTATACTGTAATTGAGGAAGTTTCTTTGGTTTGTTGTGAGTGTTAAGCTTTGTTCTGATATTCCAAGTATTATTAATTTTGTGTCTGGGTCCAGTTTTGTATTAATAACTTCTGAAGTTATTTCAAAAATATCTGTCCAGAAATGTTTAAGTTTTATACAGTTTGCAAACGTATGTGTTAAATTAGCCTCTAAAAGTAGACATTTATCACAAATAGGAGAGATTTGTGGGAAGATTCTATTTAGTTTTATTTTAGAGAAGTGTAGTCTATGTAAGACCTTGAATTGTATTAAAGTATGTCTGGCATTTAATGAACATTGATGTATTTGTTGTAAACTTTCGTCCCACATATCTTTCGTGATAGGATGACCTATTTCATTTTCCCATTTGTATCTATGTGGTTCGGTCAGTGGTACCTCGTTATTTAGTAGGGTGTTATAAACATAAGCTATTAGTTTTTCAGTATTAGGATGCTTGTTCAGACATTCATCAAGAATTTCTGATTCCCTATTCCTGTAGACTTGTGTATTAGATTTAACATAATCTCTAATTTGTAGATATCTGAAAAAATTATTTGAGTGCAGTCCATAATTCAGTTGTAACTCTTGAAATGAAAGAAAAGTACCTTTCCCATAAAGATGTCCTATATTTTTGATTCCATGATTTTTCCATTGTGTGAAACCTTTGTCCATAAAGGATGATTTGAACAAAGGATTATTTACAATGGGAAGGCAGAGTGGTATATTATTCAATTTTAAATCTTTTTTTATTTGTTTCCAAATTCGTATTCCACTATGTATTATGGGGTTTTCTTTATAGGTTTTTTTGTGCTGTTTTGTGGGGGCAAATATGATCGGTCCAATTTCAAAAGGTAGACAGTCTTCCTTTTCCATCATTAGCCAATCTGGTTGTTGGTCCATTTCTTCCAGCCAAAAATTCATGTTTTTAATATGGACTGCCCAAAAATCGAATGGCCCAATTCTGCACCTATCACTTATGAACTTATGACAGCAAGGTGGATCAGAGAATGCACGGAGTTGCTGACTCACAGCGCCAGAGACCTGGGTTCGATCCCGACTAAATCCCAGCTAGATCCCAGCTTTCAAGAGAGAGCTAGATAGGGCTCTTAAAGATAACGGAGTCAGGGGATATGGGGAGAAGGCAGGAACGGGGTACTGATTGTGGATGATCAGCCATGATCACATTGAATGGCGGTGCTGGCTCGAAGGGCCGAATGGCCTACTCCTGCACCTATTGTCTATTGTCTATAAAGATGCTGTCTGTACAGAGTTTGTACGTTCTCCCCGTGACCAAGTGGGTTTGCTCCGGGTGCTCCGGTTTCCTCCCACACTCCAAAGACGTGCAGGTTTGTAGGTTAATCGACCTCGGTAAAAATTGTAAATTGTCCCCAGTGTGTGTAGGATAGTGTTAGTGTACGGGGTGATCGCTGGTCGGTGCGGACTCGGTGGGCCGAAGGGCCTGTATCAGCGCTGTATCTCTCAATAAACTAAACTTAACTGAACTAAATTAAACTAAATCTCATCCATTATTTGAGTGGGGTAGGATAAGAGGGAAACAAGGGGCTTGAGGAAGGGGGGTGAGCGTAGGGCGCGGAGGAGGGGGTGACAGGTGACGGACGTCTGAGGTGCCAGTGACCCGGGTTCCATCCTGAGCTCGGGTGCTGTCTGTGTGGAGTTTGCACGTTTTCCCCCCCGGCCCGCGTGGGTTTTCTCCAGGGTTCAGCTACCTGATCTCAAGGGACGTCATTCGCTGTTGATGGCGTCGTGTCAAACTCACCTTGTTCTCTCCTTTAGTTAAGTGCATCAGCCCGTCAAACTGCGATCCGAGTCTGTGGGGGGCTTCAAGATAAGTGATCCCTTGTGGCTCAAAGATGTAGACATCAACCTAGAGGAAGGGTAGACCTTTAAGAAAGAACTGCAGATGCTGGAAAAATCAAAGGTAGACACAAATGCTGGAGAAACTCAGCGGGTGAGGCAGCATCTATGGAGTGAAGTAAATAGGTGACGTTACGACCCACCTATCCATGTTCTCCACAGATGCTGCCTGACCCGCTGAGTTACTCCAGCACTCTGTGAAACGTCACCTATCCATGTTCTCCACAGATGCTGCCTGACCCGCTGAGTTACTCCAGCACTCTGTGAAACGTCACCTATCCATGTTCTCCACAGATGCTGCCTGACCCGCTGAGTTACTCCAGCACTCTGTGAAACGTCACCTATCCATGTTCTCCACAGATGCTGCCTGACCCGCTGAGTTACTCCAGCACTCTGTGAAACGTCACCTATCCATGTTCTCCACAGATGCTGCCTGACCCGCTGAGTTACTCCAGCACTCTGTGAAATGTCACCTATCCATGTTCTCCACAGATGCTGCCTGACCCGCTGAGTTACTCCAACAATGTCCCAGCTACCCTAGCCTCACTTGCCTGCGTTTGGTCCATAACCCTGCAAACCTGTCCTATCGATGAATGCTGGAGTAACTCAGCGGGACAGGCAGCATCTCCAGATAGAAAGAATGGGTGACGTTTTGGGTCGAGACCCTTATTCAGACTGAGAATCAGGGGAGAGGGAGACACAGAGATATGGAAGGGCAAGGTGTGAAAATGAAACATCAAAGGGGATGTGAATCAAGGAAAATGTAGAATTGTCAGCTAGCGGAAGGTGACAACGAAGCAAACAGAGATAAAATTTAATCAGGGGGACAGTCAAACTAGGGTGGGGGAGGAATGGAGAGAGAGAGAGAGAGAGAGAGAGAGAGATAGAGAGAGAGAGAGAGAAAGCAAGGGTTACTTGAAGTTAGGTCAATTTGGTCAATTTGCGCTGGGCCTCCCTCCGCCATTGTCAGAGTGAGGCCTAGCGCAAATTGGAGGAGCAGCACCTCGTATTTTGCTTGGGAAGCTTACACCCCAGTGGTATGAACATCAAATTCTCCAATTTCAGGTAACTAATGGCAGTGTGGAAATGGGGGGGGGGGGGGGGGGGGGGGGCTTGTGGCTAAAGGGATCAGGGGGTATGGAGAGAAGGCAGGTACAGGATACTGAGTTCGATGATCAGCCATGATCATATTGAATGGTGGTGCAGGCTCGAAGGGCCGAATGGCCTACTCCTGCACCTATTTTCTATGTTTCTATGTTTCTATGTTTTTGTGTCTATCTTCGGTTTAAACCAGCATCTGCAGTTCCTTATTAGAAACATAGAAACATAGAAAACAGGTGCAGGAGTAGGCCATTCGGCCCTTCGAGCCTGCACCCCCTGATCCCTTTAGCCACAAGGGCCACATCTAACTCCCTCTTAAATATAGCCAATGAACTGCCCTCAACTACCTTCTGTGGCAGAGAATTCCACAGATTCACCACTCTCTGTGTGAAAAATGATTTTCTCATCTCGGTCCTAAAAGATTTCCCCCTTATCCTTAAATTGTGACCCCTTGTCCTGGACTTCCCCAACATCGTTACATTATTACACATTATTCTGCCCCAAACATTCCACACAGTTAACGTACGATCTACAGGGAGGGTTGACAATCCTGACTGTGTAGAACCTCCACAAGTACCTGGAACTGTTTCACCAAGTTCCCGGGTTGTAGTATAATAATCTGCTCGTAAAATCCCAGCCTTCGCTGAAGCAGTTCTTGGCAGTGGAGCTCGAAACTGATTTTACTTCCACCTGGTACATTGACGTCAGCTTTAAAGTGTTCCATTTCACGGCCGTAGGTTCTAAACACATAAAGAATCAATATATTAGTGAGTTTATTCAGTTATGCCCCTGTCCCACTTAGGAAACCTGAACGGAAACCTCTGGAGACTTATGCGCCCCACCCAAGGTTTCCGTGCGGTTCCCGGAGGTTGCAGGTGGTTGCCGGAGGTTGCAGGTAGTGGAAGCAGGTAGGGAGACTGACAAAAACCTCCGGGAACCGCACGGAAACCTTGGGTGGGGCGCAAAGTTAACGAATGCATTTCGTTGTCTCTGTACTGTACACTGACAATGACAATTAAAATTGAATCTGAATCTGAAAGTCTCCAGAGGTTTCCGTTCAGGTTTCCTAAGTGGGACAGGGGCATTACAGTCACAGTTTAGTTTAGTTTAGTTATAAGGCACGGAAACAGGCCCTTCGGCCCACCGAGTCCGCGCCGACCAGGGATCCCCGCACACTAACACTATCCTACACACACTAGGGACAATTTCTTACATTTACACCAAACCAATTAACCTACAAACCTGTGCGTCTTTGGAGTGTGGGAGGAAACCGAAGATCTCGGAGAAAACCCACGCAGGTCACGGGGAGAACGTACAAACTCCGTACAGACAGCACCCGTAGTCGGGATCGAACCCGGGTCTCTGGCGCTGCAAGCGCACTCCCGACCTCGGGTGCTGTCTGTACAGAGTTTGCACGTTCTCTCCGTGACCTGCGTGGGTTTTCACCGGGTGCTTCGGTTTCCTCCCAAAGACAAGCAGGTTGGTAGGTTAATTTGCTTGGTAAAATTCTAAATTGTCCTTAGTGTGTGTAGGGTAGTGTTACTGCGCGGGGATCGCTGGTCGGCGCGGACTTGGTGGGCCAGAGAGCCTGTTTCCACGCTGTATCTCTAAAACTAAACTAAACTAAACTAAACTCAGTGTGTTTACCCAGTCTTAAGGGATTATTGGACAGGCTAGATGCAGGAAAAATGTTCCTCATGTTGGGGGAGTCCAGAACCAGGGGTCACACACACAGTTTAAGAATAAGGAGTAGGCCTGAGATGAGAAAAAAACCTTTTCACCCAGAGAGTTCTAGAATTCTCTGCCACAGAAGGCAGTGAAGGCCAATTCACTGGATGTTTTCAAGAGAGAGTCCCACGGGCATGCGGCAAGCGCGACCCAACGTGGCCTCACGGGGCCGGTCCCACTTCGATCGCCGGAGCCGTATGGAGTTGTGCGGAGCTGGTCCCGACATCGCGCGGGGCTCCGAAAAACTGACCGTGTTCAAAAATTCTGCCCGGCAACGGCCCGCCGGCCCACAGCCGCCTCGACGCCGTACGTCACGCACGAACTTCCCGCGGACTTCGCTCGAACTTGATGTCACTCACTCGACCTCCGCGCGGCCCCCGCTTCTGGTTTGGTCGCGCTTGCCGCATGCAGGCGCATGCTGGTGGGACCGGCCCTTTAGGTCACGCATGCCGCATGGAGTCGCATGCCCGTGGGACAGGCCCTTTAGATTTAGCTCTGAGGAATAACGGAATGAAGGAATATGGGGGAGAAAGCAGGAACGGGGTACTGATTTTGGATGATCGGCCATGATCATATTGAATGGTGGTGCTGGCTCGGAGGTGCAGTCCTGCACATATTTTCTCTGTTTCTATCTATGTGTGTATAAGATCAAGTCAAGTTTCACCTGATGATCCCAGCGGCCTTCCCTTGAGTCCTTGCGTCTGCATACAATCGTCTGGCAAAGCTCTTCTCCATCACTGATCCAACAAACGTTATATCGTTCACAGTCCTGCGTGAGATAAGACGAACAGTTTTCAATTTCATAGTTCATAAGGTCTTGGAGCAGAATTAGGGCATTTGGCCAATCAAGTCTTCCCCCCCCCCCATTCAATCATTCCATCTCAACCCCATTCTCCTGCCTTCTCCCCAAAACCCCTCACACCCGTACTCATAAAGAATCTATCAATCTCCGCCTTAAAAATAAAACTGCCTCCGCAGCCGTCTGTGGCAAAGAATTCCACAGATTCACCACCCTCTGATTCAAGAAATTCCTCCTCATCTCCTTCCTAAATATACATCCTTTTATTCTGTGGCCATGCCCTCTGGTCCTAGACTCTCCCACTAGTGGAAACATCCTCCCCACATCCACTCTATCCAGGCCTTTCACTATTCGGTAAGTTTCAAAGAGGCCCCCCCTCATTCTTCTAAACTCCAGCGAGTACAGGCCCAGTGCCGACAAACGCTCATCGTATGTTAACCCCACTCATTCCTGGGGTCGTTCTCGTAAACCTCCTCTGGACGGCAGTACATCCCTCCTCAGATAAGGCATAAATTAAAGAAATATGTTGTTGGTATCAGGCATGGGAAACCCTTTAGAAACAGTGGATAATATTAGGCTGGATAGCAGTCAAAACAAAGTTTCTCACTGTATCTCATTACAGACGCTAAGAACAAACTGGTGCCAACATTAATACTGCGCAGATTGAGTTAAAATTGGGATTTGAAGTCTGGCAGGAGGTTAAGTAAAGGCGTTAACAAAATACAGCTGGAGACACATGGAACACAGAGTGCTGGAGTAACTCAGCGGGTCAGGCAGCATCTGTGGAGAACATGGATAGGTGACGTTTCACAGAGTGCTGGAGTAACTCAGCGGGTCAGGCAGCATCTGTGGAGAACGTGGATAGGTGACGTTTCACAGAGTGCTGGAGTAACTCAGCGGGTGCAGCAGCATCTATGGAGCTAAGGAAATAGGCAACGTTTCGGGCCGAAACCCGGAAGGGTTTCGGCCCGAAACGTTGCCTATTTCCAGAAGGGTTTCGGCCCGAAACGTTGCCTATTTCCTTAGCTCCACAGATGCTGCTGCACCATAACTCAGCGGGTCAGGCAACATCTGTGGAGAACGTGGATAGGTGACGTTTCACAGAGTGCTGGAGTAACTCAGCGGGTCAGGCAGCATCTCTGGAGGATGCAGAAACGGGAACCCGCCTGAAGGCTCATCGGTCGGCATAACCGGGAGGAAGCTGGGGAGGTCGGAGGAGCAGGGGCCGGTGGGAGGGTGAGCCGGGGTGATGCCTCCAGCGCTTTTAAGGTCGCCTGCAGGAGGTGCCCTGGGGACACAAAGATGGCCGGGCGAGGAGAGGAGAGGGACGTCGGTCCACGGGCCAATCTGGTCGAGGGTGACGGAGGAAGGCCTTGCAGCAGCCTGGGACTCGCCTGCATCGGGAACCCAAAACGTCACCGATCCTTGTTCTCCACAGATGCTGCCTGACCCGCTGAGTTACTCCAGCACCTTGTGTTCAAGACCCACACATCTGCTTATTCTTGAGTCTGAAGAAGGGTTTCGGCCCGAAACGTCGCCTATTTCCTTCGCTCCATAGATGCTGCTGCATCCGCTGAGTTTCCCCAGCAATTTTGTGTACCTTGCTTATTCTAGAGTTCATTTTGAAGTGATTCTCACTGTGTTATGCCCCTGTCCCACTTAGGAAACCTGAACGAAAACCTCTGTAGACTTTGCGCCCCACCCAAGGTTTCCGTGCGGTTCCCAGAGGTTGCAGGTGGTTGCCGGAGGTTGCAGGTAGTGGAAGCAGGTAGGGAGACTGACAAAAACCTCCGGGAACCTCCGGGAACCGCACGGAAACCTTGGGTGGGGCGCAAAGTCTCCAGAGGTTTCCGTTCAGGTTTCCTAATGTTAATGCCGGGGCCATTGAACAGTCAACAAGAGTATTTGCAATAGCAAATAGATTGGAAAACAAAAAAATCCAAAGTCCACATTTTTCGCAGAATCTTTAGTATTTTCTCAGTTAAATTGTGAATAATGGTGAATGTCTGTTATAAGAAAGATTCACAACATAATAATGCTATAATTAATTTTAGATTAGTTTAGAGATACAGAGGCCTCAACTTATTTTATGTTATGTTATTTTAGTTTATTTTAGTTTAGTTTAGTTTAGTTTAGTTTAGTTTAGTTTCATTTAGATCAGATCAGTTTAGATTAGATTAGTTTAGTTTAGTTTAGAGATACAGTGTAAAAACAGGCCCTTCGGCCCACTGGGTCCGCGCCGATCTGTGATCACCCCGTACACTAGCCCTATCCTACACACACTAAAATTAAAATTAAATGTCTTTATTTATATAGCACATTTTTAGTCAACTTGCATTGACCCCAAAGTGCTTCACATAATTACATTCACACACACAGGCAAAGATGGGTGAAGTGTCTTGCCCAAGGACACACACAGGCAAAGGTGGGTGAAGTGTCTTGCCCAAGGACACAACGACAGTATGCACTCCAAGCGGGATTCGAACCAGCTACCTTCCGGTTGCCAGCCGAACACTTAGCCCATTGTGCCATCTGTCGTCACTAGGGACAAGTTACAATTTTTACAAAAGCCAATTAACTTCCAAACCTGTACGTCTTTGGATTGTGGGAGGAAACCGGAGCACCCGGAGAAAAGCCCGCGCCAACCAGCGATCATTCCGTGCTCTAACACGAAAGGGCCTGTCCCACGAGCGCGACCTAACGTGGTCGATTGAGCCGTACGGCCTCGCGGGGCCGGTCCCACTTCGATCGCCGGAGCCGTATGGAGTTGTGCGGAGCTGGTCCCGACATCGCGCGGGCGGGGCTCCGAAAAACTGACCGTGTTCAAAAATTCCGCGCGGCAACGGCCTGCCGGCCCGCAGCCGCCTCGACGGGCGTGCGCAGCGTCTCGACGCCGTACGTCACGCGCGAACTTCCCGCGGACTTCGCTCGAACTTCACGTCACTCACTCGACCTCCGCGCGGCCCCCGTATCCGGTTTCATCACGCTTGCCGCATGCAGGCACATGCTTGTGGGACCGGCTCTTAAGCTACACGCAAGGGACAATTTACAATTTTTACCAAAGCCAATTAACCTACAAACCTGAAGATAGACACAGAGTGCTGGAGTAACTCAGCGGGTCAGGCAGCATCTGTGGAGAAATAGGATGGGTGATGTTTCTAGTTTGAACCCTTCTTCAGACAATTCTGACCCGAAATGTCACCTCTCCATGTTCTCCAGAGATGCTGGTTTAAACCGAAGATCTGCCTGACCTGTTGAGTTATTCCAGCACTTTGTGTCTATAGAGTCATAGAAACATGGAAAATAGGTGCAGGAGTCGGCCATCCGGCCCTTCGAGCCAGCACCTCCATTCAATGTGATCATGGCTGATCATCCAAAATCAGTACCCCATTCCGACTTTTTCCCCCATGTCCCTTGAATCCTTTAGCCCGAAGAGCTAAATCTTGGAGGAGCCACACAGCGTGGAAACAGGCCCTTCGGCCCAACCTTCCCACACTGGCTAACTTGTCCCATCTACACTAGCCCCACCTGCCTGTGTTTAGCCCATATCCCTCTAAACCTGTCCTATCCTTGTACTTGTCCAAATGTTTCTTAAACGTTGCCTCAATTACTTCCTCTGGCAGCTCGTTCCATACACCCAACACCCACCAGTGTGTAAATGTTAGCTCCAATTTCAGGTAGTCCTTGCTTTCTCCCTCCTTCCCCTAGCCCTTTCCCAGCTCTCCCACATAGCCTACTGTCTCCGTCTCTTCCTTTCTTTTTCCCAACCCCTCCCCCCCCACCCCCCCCAGCATCAGTCTGAAGAAGGATCTCGACACCAAAATTCCTTGATAAGGGAATAAAGTTTAAGGTAGACAAAAATGCTGGAGAAACTCAGCGGGTGAGGCAGCATCTATGGTACCGAAACGTCACCTATTCCTTCGCTCCACAGACGCTGCCTCACCCCGCTGAGTTTCTCCAGCAATTTTTTCGACTACTTTCGATTTGTTCAGCGTCTGCAGTTCCTTCTTAAACATTTCCTCATCTGCGGTTCCTCTCTGCACAACCTGCAAACGTGCACGTCTTTGGAGCGTGGGAGGAAACCGGAGCACCCGGAGGAAACCCACGCAGGTCGCGGAGGAGGAAGGGTAAAAACTCCGTGCAGACAGCACCCGTGGTCAGGATGGAACTTGGATCTCTGGCGCCGTGAGGCAGCAACTCTACCGCTGAGCCACCCTGCCGCCCCCTGACTCACATGGTGAAATTGGTGATGTACGCTCCCGTGGGAATCCTTAGGTTGAATTCCACGTTCTGCGCCGTGACTTCCCTGTTGCGAACCTTCGTGCTAAAGACCGTTTCAGCAAAGCGAGACGTAATGATTGACTTCACTTTGTAACTTTGGATGATGAAGTGGTCGTCGGTCAGTTCCTGTTTGGTTAAAGGAAGAGATTCATAAACACAGGCATCGTTTACTTTAACCTGGAGTACTGTGCGCAGTTTCGGTCCCCTAATTTGAGGAAGGACATTCTTGCTATTGAGGGAGCCCAGCGTAGGTTAATTCCTGGGATGGCAGGACTGTCATATGCTGAGAGAATGGAGCGGCTGGGCTTGTACACTCTGGAGTTTAGAAGGATGAGAGGGTATCTCATTGAAACATATAAGATTATTAATGGTTTGCACACGCTAGAGGCAGGAAACATGTTCCCAATGTTGGGGGAGTCCAGAACCAGGGGCCTCACACACAGTTTAAGAATAAGGAGTAAGCCATTTAGAACGGAGACGAGGAAACACTTTTTCTCACAGAGAGTGGTGAGTCTGTGGAATCCTCTGCCTCAGAGGGCGGTGGAGGCCGGTTCTCTGGATGCTTTCAAGAGAGAGCTAGATAGGGCTCTTAAAAATAGCAGAGTCAGGGGATATGGGGAGAAGGCAGGAACGGGGTACTGATTGGGGATGATCAGCCATGATCACATTGAATGGCGGTGCTGGCTCGAAGGGCCAAATGGCCTACTCCTGCACCTATTGTCTATTGTCTATTTTATCTATTTATTGTCACGTGTACCGAGGTACAGTGAAAAGCTTTTGTTGCGTGCTAACCAGTCAGCGGAAAGACAATACATGATTACAATCGAGCCGTCCACAGTGTACAGATACAGGATAAGGAAATAAAGTTTCTTCTTCATCTTGTGTGTGGCGTGCACAGCCTAAAGCTGTAGGACAACTTGTTCTATTTGATCTTATTTGATTGTGCATGCCGGGTTGATTGCAATCGTCGAAACAGGGCGGACCACGTGAAGGTTGCAATCTCCCACCCCAAGTTTAGGGCAATGTTTAAGAAAGAACTGCAGATGCTGGAAAAATCGAAGGTGGACGAAAATGCTGGAGACTCCCCCAACATCGGGAACATGTTTCCTGCCTCCAGCGTGCCCAAACCCGTAACAATCTTATGGAGTATGGGATGAATCAATTGCCCTCCCACCTTGTGGGGGAAAACTCACGGAGTTTCACGTAACAACCCAGCCAACCTTTCACCCGTCAGCAATAAATGAACGAGGAGCATATTAATAATTTACCAAAACAAAATAGCGGTCAGGGCAAAGAAGTCAATAGCCCACTGGTTGAGTCAACACCTCTGTCAGTAGTTTGCTAATGGTTAAACCGATGAGAAACTTCAAACACAAGCAGGTCAAACACAAAGAGAAATCTTACCTCCTCCTTGTCCTCTCCTCCGTCTTCACTTCTCTGCCAAACACAAGGATGAAATATAAAATATTAATTTGGATGCGTTATTACACATTGAAACATATAAGATTATTAAGGGCTTGGACACGCTAGAGGCAGGAAACATGTTCTCGATGTTGGAGGAGTCCAGAACCAGGGGCCACACACAGTTTTAGAATAAGGAGTAAGCCATTTAGAACGGAGACGAGGAAACACTTTTTCTCACAGAGAAAGGTCAAAAGGTCAAAAAACTTTATTTGCCATTTGTGCTTACACACATAGGAACTCTTGTGCGGTTGTTCAGAGAGTCAAGTCAAGTCAAATTAAAAAGACGCACAGAAAGACACATAATCTATAAAAACATATACTTCTCTAGAAATAGAAAAGAAAGTGCCTAAAACCCTATATAAAGGGGAAAGTGAGAGCATTGTAACTTGCACAAACCCTATATAAAAGTGTCGATTGCATTGTAAATTGCACAGGCCCAGGAGACAATATAATATGATATAATATGATATGCTATGAGGTAGGTCAGGACATCAGTTCATTTTGTTTTGGCCAAGAGTCTCACTGTGGCAGGGAAGAAGCTCTTAAAAAAGCGTGTTCTGTTTGTGGCGATGCTGTCCGCTCGTCTGTGCCTGAGGTTGTATGTGCAGTTTTTGTGTTTGAGCAGGGAGTGAGCAGGATGTAGTGTGTCTCTGATGGTTCTCTCTGCTCTTTTTTGACAGCGCTGTGTGTAGATTGTGTCCATGGAGGGGAGTTCCGTTCTGATAATCCTCTCTGCAGTCTTTATGACTCTTTGCAGAGCCTTCCTCTCTGTCTGTGTGGTGTTTCCATTCCACACCGTGATGCCTGTGGTGAGAGTGGTGAGTCTGTGGAATTCTCTGCCTCAGAGGGCGGTGGAGGCCAGTTCTCTGGATGCTTTCAAGAGAGAGTTAGATAGGGCTCTTGAAGATAGCGGAGTCAGGGGATATGGGGAGAAGACAGGAACGGGGTACTGATTGGGGATGATCAGCCATGATCACATTGAATGGCGGTGCTGGCTCGAAGGGCCAAATGGCCTACTCCTGCACCTATTGTCTATTGTCTATTAAAATATTTTCATAAGTTCACAAATGACAGGGGCAGAATTAGGCCATGTGGCCCTTGTGAACCACGTGGGTTTTCTCCGGGTGCTCCGGTTTCCCCCCGCACTCCTAAGGCGTGCAGGTTTGTAGGTCAATTGGCTTTGGTAAATTGTAAAATGTCCCTGGTGTGTGTAGGACCGTGCTGGTGTAGGGGTTGGCCGATGGTCGGCACGGACTCGGCGGGCCGAAGGGCCTGTTTCCATGTTGTATCTCTAAAGTCTAAAGAGGGCAACGTAACATAAATATGAACTCAACTAAATACCGAGGGGAAATATCACATCCATTTCTGGACAGGAAGGTGAAGGGGCCATTAGCGGAGTGTTTCATTCACGTGAGTTTGATTCCGATTCAAGTTGTCATCTCCGAGATACATTCAGTTTTAGCCCAGAGTTGTCAAAATTCTGATTTGATGATCGCTGGTCAGGTGGGTTGAAGGGCCTGTTTCCACACTGTATCTCTAAAGTTTAAAGTCTAACCACAACAATAGAGACAATGAGTGTAAGGTGGCAGAATGATGGGAGATGGCAGTGCAATGTCTTGAGGTCTTGGACCAAGCTGTGATGCAACCCCACAGGTTTGGAGGGACATGGGCCAAATGCAGGCAGGTCGGACTAGTGTAGTTGGGGCATGTTGGTCGGTGTGGGCAAGTTAGGCCGAAGGGCCTGTTTCCACGTTGTAACATTGTATGAGACTACGGTGGCGCAGCGGTAGAGTTGCTGCCTTACAGCGAATGCAGCGCCGGAGACCCGGGTTTGATCCCGACGACGGGCGCTGTCTGTACGGATTTTGTACGTTCTCCCCGTGACCTGCGTGGGTTTTCTCCGAGATCTTCGGTTGCCTCCCACATTCCAAAGACGTGCGGGTTTGTAGGTTAATTGGCTTGGTGTAAAAGTAAACATTGTCCCGGGTATGTGTATGATCGTGTTAGTGTGCGGGGATCGCTGGTCGGTGCGGACTCGGTGGGCCGAAGGGCCTGATTCCGTGCTGTATCTCTAAACTAAACTAAACTAAACTAGACTCTATGACACTATACCAGCTGGTAAAACAAGAGGCATTCATCTTTCCAGAGAATACAGATCAATTTCGATGTCACCAGATTATGATCCACCAGTTAATTTGAAAGTCAACACATTATGGAGCATCGGTGGAGTTGCTGCCTTACAGCGCTCTCAGCGCCAGAGACACAGGTTCGATCCTAGCTCAGGGTGCTGTCTGCGCAGAGTTTGTACCTTCTCCCCGTGACCTGCGTGGGTTTCCTCCCATGCTCCAAGTACGTGCAGGTTTGTTGGTTAATTGGCTTGGTGTAAATATAAATACTGTCCCCGGAGTAGGGCCGCGGTAGGGGCCCGTCCCACTTACGCAACTTTTTCGGCGACTGCCGGCACCCGTCATAGGTCGTTGCAGGTCGCCGAAAATGTTCAACATGTTGAAAATCCAGCGGCGACCAGAACAAGGTACGACTCTTTGGGCGACTACTCACGACCGTACGGGCTTCACCCCGCGACATGTCGCCTGTACGGTCGTGAGTCGTCTCCTCAGTCGCCCAAAGAGTCGTAGCGTCTTTCTGGTCGCCGCTGAGTTTTCAACATGGTGAACGTTTTCGGCGACCTATGACAGGTGCCGGCAGTCGCCGAAAAAGTCGCGTAAGTGGGACAGGCCCATCAGGGTGCGGGGATCGCTGGGGCGAAGGGCCTGTTTCCGTGCTGTATCTCTAAACTAAACTAAACTAATTGTGACAGATGGTATTGCGTACAGTTTTGGTCTCCAAATCTGAGGAAGGACATTATTGCCATAGAGGGAGTGCAGAGAAGGTTCACCAGACTGATTCCTGGGATGTCAGGACTGTCTTATGAAGAAAGACTGGATAGACTTGGTTTATACTCTCTAGAATATAGGAGATTGAGAGGGGATCTTATAGAAACTTACAAAATTCTTAAGGGGTTGGACAGGCTAGATGCAGGAAGATTGCTCCCGATGTTGGGGAAGTCCAGGACAAGGGGTCACAGCTTAAGGATAAGGGGGAAATCCTTTAAAACCGAGATGAGAATAACTTTTTTCACACAGAGAGTGGTGAATCTCTGGAACTCCCTGCCACAGAGGGTAGTCGAGGCCAGTTCATTGGCTATATTTAAGAGGGAGTTAGATGTGGCCCTTGTGGCTAAGGGGATCAGGGGGTATGGAGAGAAGGCAGGTACGGGATACTGAGTTGGATGATCAGCCATGATCATATTGAATGGTGGTGCAGGCTCGAATGGCCGAATGGCCTACTCCTGCACCTAATTTCTATGTTTCTATGTTTCTAGAACACCACCGGCCGATGAATTAGACTTTCACCTACCTTGTGACGTATTTCATATGTGTTTATATTTGCGGGAGGGACATCTTCCAGCGTATCAGCTGCAGGAACTGCAAGACCCTGACAAAAGATACAGAGTTTATTACTGACGACAAACAACAGCATAGATACAGAGTCACACACAAGGTGCTGGAGTAACTCAGTGGGTCAGGCAGCATCTGTGGAGGGAAATGGACAGGTGACGTTTTGGGTTGGGACCCTTCTTCAAACTCAAAAGTCGGGTCCAGACCAGTCTGATCCCCCACAGCAGAAGCTTCCAGGTGGCGGGGCTGGAAACTGGAAGTATCCTGAGCTAATTCTGCTACCACCATCATCTACTGCGACAAGTGATGGCTCCCACTGATTGTCGCCGGAAGCGTGCGTCCTTTTCAGGAGGGATGATGACAGCGAGGTCAACATTTGTAATATGGAAGATGGACACGGAATAAGAAGACCAGTCTGAAGGAAGGTCCTGACTCGAAACGTTGTGTGCCTAATCCCTCCACAGATGCTGCCTGACCCGCTGAGTTACTCCAGCACTCTGTGAAACGTCACCTATCCATGTTCTCCACAGATTGAATTGAAATTGAAATAATTTAATTGCCACACAACCAAGGTCGGTGGTATTGGGTTGCCAGCAGCGGTACAATAATAAAGAACACAACCACAATAAAAAAATGTACACAAACATCCACCACAGCATTCATCACTGTGGTGGAAGGCACAAAGTTTGGCCAGTCCACCTCCATTTTCCCCCGTGGTCGGGACCTCCACCCTCCACAGCCGTTGCTGCGGGCGTCCAGATGGTAAGGGACAAAGTCAAAGTCAAGGTGAGTCCAGGATCGGCTCTTCCCAACCAGAGACCGCGGCTTCAGGCTGGTGTAGGCCGCAGGCCGGCGGTCAAAGTTTTAAAGTACCTGCCGTGCCGCTGCCTGACCCGCTGAGTTACTCCAGCACTCTGTGAAACGTCACCTATCCATGTTCTCCACAGATGCTGCCTGACCCGCTGAGTTACTCCAGCACTCTGTATTTTACTCAAGATTATAACGTTTACAGTTCCTTGTGTCACAACCACAGAGATATTTTTGTGAGTTAAAAAGGTTTCATTAACTCTTCATCATAAACAAATACAGGATGATTAGATGCAAAATGCTGGAGTAACTCAGCGGGTCAGGCAGCATCTCAGGAGAGAAGGAATAGCTGACGTTTCAGGTCGAAATCTGTGAAATGTCACCTATCCATGTTCTCCACAGATGCTGCCTGACCCGCTGAGTTACTCCAGCATTTTGTGTCTATCTTCGGTTCAAACCAGCATCTGCAGTTCTTTCCTACACATGAATGCCATCAAGCCATGCCCAGCGCAGAGATGAAGGAGGAAGGGTGCAGCATTTAGGCAACATTATAGACAATTGACAATAGGTGCAGGAGTAGGCCATTCGGCCCTTCGAGCCAGCACCACCAATCAATGTGATCATGGCTGATCATCCACACTCAGTACCCCGTTCCTGCCTTCTCCCCATATTCCCAGACTCCGCTATCTCTAAGAGCCCTATCTAGCTCTCTCTCAAAAGTATCCAGAGAACAGGCCTCTGAAGGCAGAGAATTCCACACTTACAACTCTCTGGCATTGAAGTCTGATCAGTCAGTTTATCCCTGTAGCATCTGCCTCCAAATACCCACCAACCTCTGTGTAAAATCTCCTCTAAACTTTACCCCTCTCTCCTTAAACTAAGCCCTCTAGACTTTTACAATTGCACACTGGGTGACATTTTCTGAGCGTCTATCCAATCTATGCCTCTCGTAATGATGGAAGTTGAACTTTTAGGCTTTAGAGATACAGCGCGGAAACAGGCCCTTTGGCCCACCGAGCCTGCGCCATCCAGCGATTACCCTGCACACTAGCACTATCCTACACACACTAGGGGCATAGAAACATAGACAATAGGTGCAGGAGTAGGCCATTCGGCCCTTCGAGCCTGCACCGCCATTCAATATGATCATGGCTGATCATCCAACTCAGTATCCTGTACCTGCCTTCTCTCCATACCCTCTGATCCCTTTAGCCACAAGGGCCACATCTAACTCCCTCTTTAATATAGCCAATGAACTGGCCTCAACTACCTTCTGTGGCAGAGAATTCCACAAGTTCACCACTCTCTGTGTGAAAAATGTTTTTCTCATCTCGGTCCTAAAAGATTTCCCCCTTATCCTTAAACTGTGACCCCCTTGTTCTGGACTTCCCCAACATCGGGAACAATCTTCCTGCATCTAGCCTGTCCAACCCCTTAAGAATTTTGTAAGTTTTTATAAGATCCCCCCTCAATCTTCTAAATTCTAGCGTGTACAAGCCGAGACTATCCAGTCTTTCTTCACATGAAAGTCCTGACATCCTAGGAATCAGTCTGCTGAACCTTCTCTGTACTCCCTCTATGGCAAGAATGTCTTTCCTCAGATTTGGAGACGAAAACTGTACGCAATACTCCAGGGACAATTTACTATTTACAGATGCCAATTAATCTACAAACCTACAAACGAGCTGCAGATGCCGGTGTACACTGAAGATAGACACAAAACGCTGGAGTAACTCAGCGGGTCAGGCAGCATCTCTGGATAGAAGGAATGGTTGGCGTTTCAGGTCGAGACCCTTCCTCTCGACCCCAAACATCACGCGTTCCTTGTCTCCAGAGATGCTGCATGACCCGCTGAGTTACTCCAGCACTCTGTGAAACGTCACCTATCCACGTTCTCCACAGATGCTGCCTGACCCGCGGAGTTATGGTGCAGCAGCATCTATGGAGCGAAGGAAATAGGCAACGTTTCGAGCCGAAACCCTTCTGGAAATAGGCAACGTTTTGGGCCGAAACCCGGAAGGGTTTCGACCCGAAACGTTGCCTATTTCCTTAGCTCCATAGATGCTGCTGCACCCGCTGAGTTACTCCAGCACTCTGTGAAACGTCACCTATCCATGTTCTCCACAGATGCTGCCTGACCCGCTGAGTTACTCCAGCACTCTGTGAAACATCACCTATCCACGTTCTCCACAGATGCTGCCTGACCCGCTGAGTTACTCCAGCACTCTGTGAAACGTCACCTATCCACGTTCTCCACAGATGCTGCCTGACCCGCTGAGTTACTCCGGCACTCTGTGAAACGTCACCCTACGAACCTGTACGTCTTTGGGAGACAACCGGAGCACCAGGAGAAAACCCACGCGGCCGTGGGGAGAACGTGCAAACTCCACACACACAGACGGCAGCCGAGGTCAGGATGGAACCCGCTTCTCTGGCGCCGCGAGGCAGAAACTCTCCCGCTGCGCCACCCTGCCGCCCACACTTACTTGTAGCTGACTGAAGTCACCAGCAATGATATGAAGGCTTTGAGCTTCGTGTGTGAGGAAGAACCACACAAGCAGGATAAGGTGTTTCATGTTCTCCGACAAAGGTCCCACACCGATGTGAGTGAGGACAGCTCTAGGTGCAACAGTTCTCTTATAACTTTGAGCAAAGAAGAGGTTACTGCTGAAGTCCCTTTCTTCATCTAATCAACACTCCCCCCAGAGCTATGGTCAATATTTGTCCTGAGTATGTTACAAAATAAGCTAAATAAGCGGCAGAGGTTGTATAAACATCATGTTGTCCTCTGGTACTTGCAGAAGATAACCAGTGAATGCCTGATTGATTTTCCTCTTGATTTGCAGAATCTTTGCGGTGGTTTTAGAGTTTTTACCACGGAGTTCAATTAATAAAACAAACTCTGTGACTGAGAGAAACCTGGTGCATTTTATACACGAAGGCGTAGAATATGATAAAGAAAGCTTGCTTTCATAGTTTAGTTTAGTTGAGAGATACAGCACGGAAACAGGCCCTTCGGCCCACCGAGCCCGCACCGACCAGCGATCTCCGCGTAAGTTCCCCAACATCAGTCTGAAGAAGGGTCTCGACCTGAAACCTTCCCTCCAGAGATACTGCCTGGCCCGCTGAGTTACATTGGCTTTTTAGACAATAGACAATAGACAATAATACTAATAATAATGGATGGGATTTATATAGCGCCTTTCTAATACTCAAGGCGCTTTACATCGCATTATTCATTCACTCCTCAGTCACACTCGGTGGTGGTAAGCTACTTCTGTAGCCACAGCTGTCCTGGGGCAGACTGACGGAAGCGTGGCTGCCAATCTGCGCCTACGGCCCCTCCGACCACCACCAATCACTCACACACATTCACACACATTCACACAATAGGTGCAAGAGTAGGCCATTCAGGCCCTTCGATCTAGCACCGCCATTCAATGTGATCATCCACAATCAGTACCCCGTTCCTGCCTTCTCCCCATATCGAGAGAACCAGCCTCCACTGCCCTCTGAGGCAGAGAATTCCACAGACTCACCACTCTCTGTGAGAAAAAGTGTTTCCTCGTCTCCGTTCTAGATGGCTTGCCCTTTATTCTTAAACTGTGTGTGGCCCCTGGTTCTGGATTCCCCCAACATCGGGAACATGTTTCCTGCCTCTAGTGTGTCCAAGCGTGTCCAATCTTATATGTTTCAATAAGATTCCCTCTCATCCTTCTAAACTCCAGAGTGGACAAGCCCAGCCGCTCGAAAGAACTGCAGATGCTGGAAAAATCGGAGGTTTTCAAAAATGTTGGAGAAACTCAGTGGGTGAGGCAGCATCTATGGAGCGAAGGAATATTGTCCTGGACTTCCCCAACATCGGGAACAATCTTCCTGCATCTAGCCTGTCCAACCCCTTAAGAATTTTGTACGTTTCTATAAGATCCCCTCTCAATCTCCTAAATTCTAGCGTGTACAAGGCAAGTCTATCCAGTCTTTCTTCATATGAAAGTCCTGACATCCCAGGAATCAGTCTGGTGAACCTTCTCTGTACTCCCTCTGTGGCTATAATGTCCTTCCTCAGATTTGGAGACCAAAACTGTACGCAATACTCCAGGTGTGGTCTCACCAAGACCCTGTACAACTGCAGTAGAACCTCCCTGCTCCTATACTCAAATCCTTTTGCTATGAAAGCTAACATACCATTCGCTTTCTTCACTGCATGCTGCACCTGCAGGCAGTGAAGAAAGGCGATGTTTCAGGTCGATTTCCACCCAAAACGTCACCTATTCCTTCGCTCCATAGATGCTGCCTCACCCGCTGAGTTTCTCCAGCATTTTTGTCCACCTCCCCATATCCCTTGATTCCTTTAGCCCGATGAGCTAAATCTAACTCACTCTTGAAAACATTTTCTCTGCGCCCCTTCCATCTCATTGACATGCATTACGGAACACAAAACTAATTTGTGTAGACTAATCTAATTTGATTACCTACACTCAGAGACAATTATACAGGCCACCAGACTTCAGGGGCAGTGCAGCACTCCAGGGGAGTAACAACGAGAGAGTGTCATTGTCAGTCAGATTGGAGATTGCACTAAAGGGGCTGTCCCACTTGGACGACCTAATTGACGAGTTTAGAAGAGTTTAAAAAAAATGACATGTTGAAGACCTCCTTCCACTATGTTGAAGACCAGCTACAACTAACTTTGGTAAAATTGGACACCGAATAGTGGAGAGTGAAGACGACCTCCGTCGATCTCCTTCGACCTCCCTTCGACTATGATGAAGACTATCCTCGACTACCATCGACTACCTACGACTAACGTGCCGACCTACTACGACTAAACCCACTAGTAAAAAAAGTATAGATTTTTTCCATGGCGACCTTTTTTTACTCGCGGGCATTTTTCAACATATTGAAAAAAACGCCGCAACCTAGCTGAGGCGTGGAGTACGCGGGGACCACTCTCGAGCATGAAGGAGAGTTACGAAGACCTCCTACGACCTCGTGTCGACCGTGCTGCGAGTATGAGTCGAGGGCAAACTCGCCAGATCTCTCGGATTAGGTCGCCCAATTGTGACAGGCCCTTCAAACCAATTCTCTTTCCTCAAATATAAAAAAAACAGGGACATAACGCTGGTCAGGCCGCATTTGGAATATTGTGAGCAGTTTTGGGCCCAATATCTGAGGAAGGATGTGCCGATTGTTGCCAACTTTCTCACTCCCAAATAAGGGACAAACAGTCAAAATACGGGACAAATTCCCGACGGCAATTCGTTGACCGACTGGGCCGTGTCTGGGTGAATGATGAGTTGGCCCCGGGTGCTGGACTGCACACAAAGCCCAGCCGGCGGGCCAGCTGAGGAGTTTTGGCCCGGGGGCCGCGCGCAAAGTCCGGCGCCCCGTCCAACTCATGAACCGATGATCGGCCGTGAGAAGGAGGGGCGGTGGTGGTGTCGGCGGTAAGTGAAGGTCCGAAGGTCGGACAGCTGGCCGGGCTGCCGACCGAACGACGGGGCCACGGGCGAGGCGCTGCTGCTGCTGCTGCTGCTGCACTCCATGGGCTGCACTACGTCGGGACGGGGGACAGTCCCCTCGACTCGAGTGGTAGCGGTCAAATACGGGACAAGGGCGGTCCTGTACGGGACAAACCAATTTAGCCCAATATACGGGATGTCCCGGCTAATACGGGACAGTTGGCAACCCGAGATGTGCTGGCTCTAGAGAGGGTCCAGAGGAGGTTTACGAGAATGATCCCAGGAATGAGTAGGTTAGTATATGATGAGTGTTTGTCGGCACTGGGCCTGTACTCGCTGGAGTTTAGAAGGATGAGGGGAGAATTCATTGAAACATACTGAATAGTGAAAGGCCTGGATAGAGTGGATGTGGAGAGGATGTTTCCACTGGTGGGAGAGTCTAGGACCAGAGGTCACAGCCTCAGAATTAAAAGACGTTCCTTTAGGAAGGAGATGAGGAGGAATTTCTTAAGTCAGAGGGTGGTGAATCTGTGGAATTCATTGCCGCAGGCGGCTGTGGAGGCCAAGTCGATGGATATCTTTAAAGGGGAGATTGACAGATTCTTGATCAGTACGGGTGTCAGGTGTAAAGGGGAGAAAGCAGGAGAATGGGGTTGGGAGGGAAAGATAGATCAGCCATGATTGGATGGGGGAGTAGACTCGATGGGCCGAATGGCCTAATTCAGCTCCCGGAACTAATCAACATGAGGTTGACTCTTTGCTGCCCTCCAGTGGCCGAGTAGAGATGGATAACAAATAAATATCAGCGGTAGAATGGAGGCAAAAGGAACCGCAGATGCTGGAATATTGTGCAAAACGCAAAGTGCAGGAGGAACTTAAGTCAAGAATGTGGTACCGGAGGCAGATACGATAGTGGTGCTTAAGAGACTTTTGGAAAGGCACGTGGACATGCAGAGGGAGACTTTAGTCAGCAAGAGGAACATAGCAGGGCCTACCTTGCATGGAAACATAGAAACATAGAAAATAGGTGCAGGAGTAGGCCATTCGGCCCTTCGAGCCTGCACCGCCATTCAATATGATCATGGTTGATCATCCAACTCAGTACCTGCCTTCTCTCCATACCCCCTGATCCCTTTAGCCACAAGGGCCACATCTAACTCCCTCTTAAATATAGCCACTGAACTGGCCTCAACTACCTTCTGTGGCAGAGAATTCCAGAGATTCACCACCCTCTGTGTGAAAAATGTTTTTCTCATCTCGGCCCTAAAAGACTTCCTCCTTATCCTTAAACTGTGACCCCTTGTTCTGGACTTCCCCAACATCGGGAACAATCTTCCTGCATCCAGCCTGTCCAACCTCTTAATAATTTTGTATGTTTCTATAAGATCCCCCCTCAATCTTCTAAATGCTAGCGAGTATATGGAAGCTCTCAGAGGGCCATGTGTGTGTGTTTTTAAATAATTGAAGATGGGATTTTAAACAGAATGCTCCTCCTTACAATCTGTGCATTAATGCAGAATTTCAATGGGGGCCTCAAAGCGCAACAGTACAAATTTAAACACACTTGACGTGTCTCCTATCAGCCAGAGAACAGTCGGTGCCCCATTGACTTCCATCAAGTGGTGGCTAAGGAATATTATCATCGCTCTGAAGTGCTGCAAGCCAGTTTCCAAGTAAATGGGTATTCAGTGGAGGGATTTATAAATGATAATGGAACTATCTTATCCAAAAGCTTTTGGTAAATATTAAGGAGCTTTGAATTTTTTCACAGTCATGACCCCTTCCTTCCCCCTCCTCTCTCTCCCCGTCCCCCACAACCAAGTGCGCATACATTTAGTTCAGTTTAGTTTAGTTTAGAGATACAGCGCGGAAACAGGCCCTTCGGCCCACCGGGTCCGCGCCGACCAGCGATCCCCGCACACACTAACACTATCCTACGCCCACTAGGGGCAATTTTTACATTTATACCAAAGCCAATTAACCTACAAACCCGCACGTCTTTGGAGTGTGGGAGGAAACCGGAGATCGCGGTGAAAATCCACGCCGTTCACGGGGAGAACGTGCAAACTCCGCACAGACAGCACCTGTAGTCGGGATCGAACCCGGGTCTCTGGCGCTGTGAGGCAGCAACTCTACCGCTGCACCACTGCGCGGACCCGAACGTGTGGTAGTGTGAAGACCTGCGCTAACTTCCCAATACACGGGGTTACATTTCATACTAGCAGCTGGGGAATTTGAAAAACAATGAATTAAGTGAATCTGTGATAGCCATCATCAATGTTAACTCATTTTTTATTGTATGAACCAGCTGTTCTGGTACTTTTTCTTCTTTATTAATTTTTCAGAATGTGGTCCTGATCAGACCAGTATTTATTTATTGTTCAGATATTGGGCACTGTTTACCTCTGTTATACAAGTCAACAAGTTATAGGAGTAGAATAAGGCCATTCGGCCCATCGAGTCCACTCCGCCATTCAATCATGGCTGATCTCAGCCTCCTAATCCAATTTTTCCAAGGTAGATCAGCCATAATCATAGTGAGAGGCTGGGTAGTCTTGAGGGGCTGAGTGGCCTACACCTGCTCCAATTTCACAAGTTATAGGAGTCAAATTATGCCATTCGGCCCGTCGAATCTGTCATTCAATCATGGCTGATCTCCGCCTCCTAATCCCATTTTCCTGCCTTCTCCCCCATAACCCTTGACACCCATTCTAATCAAGAATTTGTCTCTCTCTGCCTTAAAAATATCCACTGACTTGGCCTCCAGAGCCGTCTGTGGCAATGAGTTCCACAGATTAACTACCGTCTGACTAAAGAAGTTCCTCCTCACCTCCTTCCTCCTTTAATTCTGAGGCTGTGACCTCAGGTCCTGGACTCTCCAACCAGTGGAAACATCCTCTCCACATCCACTCTATCTCTGCCTTTCATTATTGTGTAAGTTTCAACAGGTAGGACACAGTTCGATAATGCCTGTTTCCAGAAGACAAATTGGACAGAAACATGACGAATTAATTTGGGAACACAATTTGTGTTTCACAAATTTGTTACAATGGAGATTTGATTAGGAACTAGAGAACCATATCCTTGGAAATTGACAAGCGGAAAAAAAGTTGGCCGGGAATAAAAGAGTACTGGAAAAAAAACTTTACATGTAACCTCCCCGCAGTAATTACAGAGTCAGAAACACATTTGTAGGATGGGAATGCCCGACACTAATGGGGCTGTCCCACTTACGGGATTTTTTCGGCGACTGCCGGCACCCGTCATAGGTCGTTGCAGGTCGCCGAAAATGTTCAACATGTTGAAAATCCAGCGGCGACCAGAACAAGGTACGACTCTTTGGGCGACTGAGGAGACGACTCACGACCGTACAGGCTTCACCCCCGCGACATGTCGCCTGTACGGTCGTGAGTCGTCTCCTCAGTCGCCCAAAGAGTCGTAGCGTCATTCTGGTCGCCGCTGGATTTTCAACACTTTCAACAGGGTGAAAATTCTCGCCAACCTGCAACGAACAATGACGGGTGCCGGCAGTCGCCGAAAAAGTGGCGTAAGAAGGGGCAGACCCATAAAGGAGAGAGCTATGAGGTGAAAGGGGCAAAGCATAACAGAAAAGTGAAATACCTTTTAGTCAGAGGATGGTGAATCTGTGGAATCCATGTATCGGGTGGCACTGTAGCACATCGGTAGAGTTGCTGCCTTACATCGGCAGAGACCCGGTTTCGATCCCGACTACGGGTGCTGTCTGTATGGAGTTTCTACGTTCTCCCCATGACCTGCGTGGATTTTCACCGGGATCTCCGGATTCCTCCCACACCCCAAAGACGAACAGTTTTGTAGATTAATTGGCTAGAGGCAGGAAACATGTTCCCGATGTTGGGGGAGTCCAGAACTAGGGGCCACAGTTTAAGAATAAGGAGTAAGCTATTTTGAATGGAGACGAGGAAACGCTTTTTCTCACAGAGAGTGGTGAGTCTGTGGAATTCTCTGCCTCAGAGGGCGATGGAGGCCGGTTCTCTGGATACTTTCAAGAGAGAGTTAGATAGGGCTCTTAAAAATAACGGAGTCAGGGGATATGGGGAGAAGGCAGGAACGGGGTACAGATTGGGGATGATCAGCCATGATCACATTGAATGGCGGTGCTGGCTCGAAGGGCCGAATGGCCTACTCCTGCACCTATTGTCTATTGTCAATCATCTATGTCTGCCCACAAGGACGTTCTTCACCGCGGCTGCTAGCAGTGCTGAGGATCCCAGGCTAACGTTGCCTCAGAGACAGCCGCCACTTGGCAGTGTTGCCAATAACGAGGCTTAGCTCAATTCAAGCGGAGATTGTGTTGTCTACAGATGCAAACCAGAACTCAGCCACAAGTTGAAATCAGTTCAGTCAGACCAACATCGGCCAACAGGGCACCAGATGAGACCCAAGTCATGGAGTCATGGACCCTTTGTGTAAAAAATGTTGCCCCTCATATCACTATTAAATCTTTCCCCCCCTCACCTTAAACCTATATCCTCCAGCTCTCAATCCCCCTACCCTGCATAAAGGACTCTGTGCTTCTACCTGATCTATTCATCCAGTGATACAGCATGAAAACATGCCTTTCGGTCCAACTTGCCCACACCGGCCAACATGCCCCATCTACTCTAGTCCTACCTGCCTGCATTTGGCCCATTTCCCTCTAAACCTGTCCTATCCATGTACCTGTCTAAATGTTTCTTAAACATTGCGATAATCCCGGCCTCAACTACCTCCTCTGGCAGCTCTTTCCACACACCCACCACCCTCTGTGTGAAAAAGTTACCCCGCAGGGGAGGAGAGGGGGGGAGGGGGGGAGAGAGAGGGGGGGAGAGAGAGGGGGGGGAGAGAGAGGGGGGGGAGAGAGAGAGGGGGGGAGAGAGGGGGGGAGAGAGGGGGGGAGAGGGAGGGAAAGGGGAGAGAGGGAGAGAGGGAGAGAGGGAGAGAGAGAGGGAGAGAGAGAGAGGGGGGAGAGGGGGAGAGGGGGAGGGAGAGAGGGGGAGGGGAGAGGGAGGGGGAGAGAGGGAGAGGAGAGATCGAGGGGGGGGGGGGTGGAGAGCGAGGGGGGGGAGAGAGGGGGCAGTCACGGTGGCACAGCGGTAGAGTTGCTGCCTTCCAGCAAAAAAATGCAGCGCCAGGGACCCGGGTTCAATCCCGACTACTGGTGCTGTCTGTACGGAGTTTGCAAGTTCTCCCCGTGACCTGGGTGGGTTTTCTCCGAGATATTCCGTTTCCTCCCACACTCCAAAGACGTGCAGGTTTGTAGGTTGACAAAAGTGCTGGAGAAACTCAGCGGGTGCAAAGTTTCAGCGGCAGAAAGTTTCTCCAGCACTTTTGTCAACCTTCAATTTTCCAGCATCTGCAGTTCCTTCTTCAACAGGTTTGTAGGTTAACTGGCTTGACATTTTATTTTTTTTAAAGCAATATTGTCCAAGTTGGCGATATGCAGAGTGTACTGCCCTGCCGACTACAACATTCAGAGGGTTGAGAAGGAGAGAGCTGGGAGCAGGCGAGGTTATGCCAAGATCCAGCCCAGCCCAGAGCTAGTGTGTTGTACACAGCGCTGCCGGACCTCGCTCACGCCGGTCAGTCTCAGACCGCGGGCCACCTCCACACAGCTGAACATGGGCGCTCTCCTCTTACTGGCGACCTACTACCTGACCCTTGGGACTGGAGGTGCTCACGCCGACATGGACTATAACGCGATCTCCCTGCCTCAACCTGTAAGTTACTATCAGCCACTCGCAAAAAAAAAAAAGTTTGGTAGTTCTTACAACTTTGTCTGAAGTCCCCACTAATCGATACTTGAATCCCAACCGCGTTAGAAACTAATAAACCGAACCCTTGCCGGGAAACACAACGTGTAAACGGGGAAGTTAGACACAAAATGCTGGAGTAACTCAGCGGGACAGACAGCGGCATCTCTGGAGAGAAGGGAATAGGCGACGTTTTGGGTCGAGACCCTTCTTCAGAAACCAGGGGACTTTGGACAAACGCTCAACTTATTAGTTTGTCCAACTTGTTTTCCATTGGATTTTTAGTTGATTTTTCATGGATATTGGATCTACTGTAATGATTTAATGATCCGATTGAAACATATAAGATTGTTATTTGTTCTAAGATCTTATAGAAACGTACAAAATTCTTAAGGGGCTGGACAGGCTAGATGCGGGAAGATTATTCCCGATGTTGGGGAAGTCCAGAACAAGGGGTCACAGTTTAAGGATAAGGGGGAAATCTTTTAGGACCGAGATGAGAAAAATATTTTTCACACAGAGAGTGGTGAATCCCTGGAATGTAGTTGAGGCCAGTTCATTGGCTATATTTAAGAGGGAGTTAGATGTGGCCCTTGTGGCTAAAGGGATCAGGGGGTATGGAGAGAAGGCAGGTACAGGTTACTGAGTTGGATGATCAGCCATGATCATATTGAATGGCAGTGCAGGCTCGAAGGGCCGAATGGCCTACTCCTGCACCTATTTTCTATGTTTCTATGTTTCTATGTTAAGGGCTTGGATACGCTAGAGACAGGAAACACGTTCCAGATGTTGGGGGAGTCCAGAACCAGGGACCACAGTTTAAGAATAAGGGGTAAGCCATCTGAGAATTATCTGCCTCAGCGGGCGGTGGAGGCAGGTTCTCTGGATACTTTCAAGAGAGAGCTAGATAGGGCTCTTTAAGATAGCGGAGTCAGGGGATATGGGGAGAAGGCAGGAACTGATTGGGGATGATCAGCCATGATCACATTGAATGGTGGTGCTGGCTCGAAGGGCCGAATGGCCTACTCCTGCAGCTATTGTCCATTGTCTATCTGCTGATTTAATGTATTTGCTGTTTTGGCACCAACTCGAAAATTGAATTGAACGATGAAACTGATACAAGGATTACATGACAACAGATTGCAATGCTCTTGGTAGACAAAAGTGCTGGAGAAACTCAGCGGGTGCAGTAGCATCTATGGAGCGAAGGAAATGGGCAACGTTTCGGGACGAAACGTTGCCTATTTCCTTCGCTCCATAGATGCTGCTGCACCCGCTGAGTTTCTCCAGCATTTTTGTCTACCTTCGATTTTCCAGCATCTGCAGTTCCTTCTTAAACACTTTGCAATGCTCCTTGATTTTTTTCCTCTCCCTCTCTCTCTCTATCTCAGGAAGGCCAGCAACGTCCAGCAAGACAGGCGATTATTTTGCCCAGACCGGTAAGTCCCGTGTTAGTTTCTCGACCCATTTTACACAGAGGGTCAACAAATCTGATCTCGATGTTAGTGGGGTTATTTTGGGAACGGCTTCGGTTTTTGAACCAGCCCTGAGGGTTTAAGGCGTTTGCGACCTTCGCCCTTGTAGGTCGAGCACCTGACCCCTCAATCCTGACTCCCCGCACCATCTTTGAAACGACAAAATAACTCCAAAAGATGAATTTTTTTTAAAAAACAGTCACAGAGTGATACAGCGTGGAAACAGGTCCTCCGGCCCGACTTGCCCACACCGGCCAACATGTCCCAGCTACACCAAGTTCATAAGGTCAGAAGTGAATGGAGCAGAATTAGGCTATTCGGCCCATCGGGTCTACTCCGCCATTCAATCATGGCTGATCTATCTCTCCCTCTCAGCCCCATTGTCCTGCCTTCTCCCTGTAGACAATAGACAATAGGTGCAGGAGTAGGCTATTCGGCCCTTCGAGTCAATATGATCATGGCTGATCATCCCCAATCAGTACCCCGTTCCTGCCTTCTCCCCATGTCCCCTGACTCCGCTATTTTTAAGAGCCCTATCTAGCTCTCTCTTGAAAGTATCCAGAGAACCGGCCTCCACCGCCCTCTGAGGCAGAGAATTCCACAGACTCACAACTCTCTGTGAGAAAAAGTGTTTCCTCGTCTCCGTTCTAAATGGCTTACCCCTTATTCTTAAACTGTGTGGCCCCTGGTTCTGGACTCCCCCAACATCGGGAACATGTTTCCTGCCTCTAGCGTGTCCTAACCCTTAATAATCTTATATGTTTCAATAAGATTCCCTCTCATCCTTCTAAATTCCAGTGAATACAAGGCCACTCTTTCCAATGCTGTTAATTACCCTGTCCCACGGTGCGAGTTCATTCCAAGAGCTCTCCCAAGTTTAAAAACAAATCAAACTCGTGGTAAGCACGGAGAATGAACGTAGCAGGTAGGTCGGAGCTCGGGGACGTCTCTTAGCGGCTCGTAACGCTAACGGCAGGTACTCGGGAAGACTCGCTAACGGCAGGTACTCGGGAAGACTCGTGAAGATTTTTCAACATGTTGAAAAATGTCCACGAGAGCCCCAAGTACCGACGAGCGGCCATTACCGTAAATCTCCGAGTTCGAATCAGGGCAAACTCGGGAGAACTCTTGGAATGAACTCGTACCGTGGGACAGAGCTTTAAGGGTCCCGCCATTAATTGTATACTTTCTCCTTTCATTTGCCCTCCCAAAGTGCGACTCAGACTGTAACTGAAGGCAATGGATCGGACAGTGGGCAATATCGAACTTGTGTGTATGGGTACTCGATGGGCAGACAGACTCTGTGGGTTCATTGTCTTGGTGTAAACTAAACTAGACTACTATCCACGCGTTTTTCGGGATTGTATCACCCTCCTTTCCCGACGTTGCTTTCTTTCCTTGCAGGACAGTAAACCTCACATGACGGACTTCATCGTCAAATCCACCATCTTCTCTCGCTACGCGTTCACGGCCGTTTCATGTACCATGGTCAACCGCGCTCTGCGGGCCAAAGATGCCGTCTTCAAGATGCAGTTCCCAGCCTCTGCCTTCATCTCCAACTTCACCATGTAGGTATTAAACTGATTCATGAGTCCACGAGCCGTGGGAGCAGAATTAGGCCATTCGGCCCATTGAGATATAGTCATAGATAGAACCATAGAGTGTGGAAACAGGCCCTTCAGCCCAACCTGCCCACACAGGGCCAACATGTCCCAGCTACACTAGTCCCACTTGCCTGCGCTTGGTCCATATCCCTCCAAACCTGTCCTATCCATGTAGACACAAAATGCTGGAGTAACCCGAAACGTCACCTATTCCTTCGCTCCATAGTTTCTCCAGCAATTTTGTCTACCTTCGATTTTCCCGCATCTGCAGTTGAACACTGACTGACGTCTGTTGTTATTTAATGATAATGTGTAGGAATGAAATGCAGACAGGCACAAAATGCTGGAGTAACTCAGCAGGACAGGCAGCATCTCTGGAGAGAAGGAATGGGTGACGTTTTGGGTCAAGAACCTTCTTCAGACTGAGGGACTGAAGGGTCACAAATTAGTTTAGTTTAGCGATACAGCGCGGAAACAGGCCCTTCGGCCCAGCGAGCCCGTGCCGACCAGCGATCCCCGCACACTAACACTATCCCACACACACCAGGGACAATTTTATATTTACGCCAAGCCATTGTACCAACAAACCCGCACGTCTTTGGAGTGTGGGAGGAAACCGAAGATCCCGGAGAAAACCCACGCAGGTCACGGGGAGAACGTACAAACTCCGTACAGACAGCGCCCGTAGTCAGGATGGAACCCGGGTCTCTGGCGCTGTGAGGCAGCAGCTCTACCCGCTGCACCACCGTGACTGCCTATTTAATGATTGTCTGACCTCTGCTTTCGTTTTCTCCCCAGGATTATTGGCAATAAAGTGCATCAGAGCGAAGTTTCAGGAAAAGCAATGAAATCGAAAGGGAAAGAATATTCTGGGAAAAATGGGTAGGTGATCAACTCCTTATACAATGGTTCAAAGGTTCTTTGTTGTCACATGTGCCTTGGTACCGTGGAATTCCGATGTTTGCAAACAGCTCAGTAAAAATCTTACCATATCGAAGCTCAATCAAACTTAAGTATAAGAGTGTAGGAATAGACTTTAGATTTTAGATTATTTTTGTAAACTGAAGGTTAATTTGACATCGGTAAAAATTCCCGGAATGCCGGGACTGTCATATGCTGAGAGAATGGAGCGGCTGGGCTTGTACACTCTGGAGTTTAGAAGGATGAGAGGATATCTTATTGAAACATATAAGATTGTTAAGCGTTTGGACACGCTAGAGGCAGGAAACATGTTCCCAATGTTGGGGGAGTCCAGAACCAGGGGCCACAGTTCAAGAATAAGGGGTAGGCCATTTAGAACGGAGACGAGGAAACACTTTTTCACACAGAGAGTTGTGAGTCTGTGGAATTCTCTGCCTCAGAGGGCGGTGGAGGCAGGTTCTCTGGATACTTTCAAGAGAGAGCTAGATAGGGCTCTTAAAGATAGCGGAGTCAGGGGATATGGGGCGAAGGCAGGAACGGGGTACTGATTGTGGATGATCAGCCATGATCACAATGAAACATAGAAACATAGAAACATAGAAATTAGGTGCAGGAGTAGGCCATTCGGCCCTTCGAGCCTGCACGCCATTCAATATGATCATGGCTGATCATCCAACTCAGTATCCCGTACCCGCCTTCTCTCCATACCCTCTGATCCCCTTAGCCACAAGGGCCACATCTAACTCCCTCTTAAAAATAGCCAATGAACTGGCCTCGACTACCCTCTGTGGCAGGGAGTTCCAGAGATTCACCACTCTCTGTGTGAAAAAAGTTCTTCTCATCTCGGTTTTAAAGGATTTCCCCATTATCCTTAAGCTGTGACCCCTTGTCCTGGACTTCCCCAACATCGGGAGCAATCTTCCTGCATCTAGCCTGTCCAACCCCTTAAGAATTTTGTAAGTTTCTATAAGATCCCCTCTCAATCTCCTAAATTCTAGAGAGTATAAACCAAGTCTATCCAGTCTTTCTTCATAAGACAGTCCTGACATCCCAGGGATCAGTCTGGTGAACCTTCTCTGCACTCCCTCTATGGCAATAATGTCCTTCCTCAGATTTGGAGACCAAAACTGTACGCAATACTCCAGGTGTGGTCTCACCCAGACCCTGTACAACTGCAGTAGAACCTCCCTGCTCCTATACTCAAATCCTTTTGCTATGAAAGCTAACATACCATTCGCTTTCTTCACTGCCTGCTGCACCTGCATGCCCACTTTCAATGACTGGTGTACCATGACACCCAGGTCTCGCTGCATCTCCCCTTTTCCTAGTCGGCCACCATTTAGATAATAGTCTGCTTTCCTGTTTTTGCCACCAAAATGGATAACCTCACATTTATCCACATTATACTGCATCTGCCAAACATTTGCCCACTCACCCAGCCTATCCAAGTCACCTTGCAGTCTCCTAGCATCCTCCTCACAGCTAACACTGCCCCCCAGCTTAGTGTCATCCGCAAACTTGGAGATATTGCCTTCAATTCCCTCATCCAGATCATTAATATATATTGTAAATAGCTGGGGTCCCAGCACTGAGCCTTGCGGTACCCCACTAGTCACTGCCTGCCATTGTGAAAAGGACCCGTTTACTCCTACTCTTTGCTTCCTGTTTGCCAGCCAGTTCTCTATCCACATCAATACTGAACCCCCAATGCCGTGTGCTTTAAGTTTGTAAACTAATCTCTTATGTGGGACCTTGTCGAAAGCCTTCTGGAAGTCCAGATACACCACATCCACTGGTTCTCCCCTATCCACGCTACTAGTTACATCCTCGAAAAATTCTATAAGATTCGTCAGACATGATTTACCTTTTGTCCATGCTGACTTTGTCCAATGATTTCACCACTTTCCAAATGTGCTGCTATCCCATCTTTAATAACTGACTCTAGCAGTTTCCCCACTACCGATGTTAGACTAACTGGTCTGTAATTCCCCGTTTTCTCTCTCCCTCCCTTCTTAAAAAGTGGGGTTACGTTTGCTACCCGCCAATCCTCAGGAACTACTCCAGAATCTAAAGAGTTTTGAAAGATTATTACTAATGCATCCACTATTTCTGGAGCTACTTCCTTAAGTACTCTGGGATGCAGCCTATCTGGCCCTGGGGATTTATCGGACTTTAATCCATTTAATTTACCCAACACCACTTCCCGGCTAACCTGGATTTCACTCAATTCCTCCAACTCCTTTGACCCGCGGTCCCCTGCTATTTCCGGCAGATTATTTATGTCTTCCTTAGTGAAGACGGAACCAAAGTAGTTATTCAATTGGTCCGCCATATCCTTGTTCCCCATGATCAACTCACCCGTTTCTGACTGCAAGGGACCTACATTTGTTTTAACTAATCTCTTTCTTTTCACATAATGAATGTCGGTGCTGGCTCGAAGGGCCGAATGGCCTACTCCTGCACCTATTGTCTATTGTCTATAGTGTGGTGTTAATGGGCAGAAGAGCCTGTTTATATGCAGCATCACTAAACTAAACTAAACTACATAACAAGAGCCATCATTCCTAAAGAATGCTCCGTTCCTTTTTTATATATTTTTTCCTCATTCCCATCAGAATTACACAGATTTTTTCTCTCTCAAATTACACGTCTGTAACGGCATAGCTGCAAGAAAAAAGATGTGTTCAATTGCCTCTCGCACACGGCTAGAACAGCTGCCATTGAATGTTCGCCCACTGAATGTTTCAAACCGTTGGAAATCTCAACTCCCCAAAGTAAGTTTGTCACACCCTGGCCTCAGCTACAAACCAGTAGATAAATTCCACGCACTTTAGTTTAATAATAATAATAATGGATGGGATTTATATAGCGCCTTTCTAATACTCAAGGCGCTTTACATCGCATTATTCATTCACTCCTCAGTCACACTCGGTGGTGGTAAGCTACTTCTGTAGCCACAGCTGCCCTGGGGCAGACTGACGGAAGCGTGGCTGCCAATCTGCGCCTACGGCCCCGTCCGACCACCACCAATCACTCACACACATTCACACACATTCACACACAGGACACAACGACAGTATGCACTCCAAGCGGGATTCGAACCGGCTACCTTCCGGTCGCCAGCCGAACACTTAGCCCATTGTGCCATCTGTCGTCCCAGTTTAGAGTTTAGAGTTTAGTTTAGAGATACAGCGCGGAAACAGACCCTTCGGCCCACCGAGTCCGCGCCGGCCAGCCATCACATTAGTTCTATCCCACACACTAGGAACAATTTACAGGGGCCAATTAACCAACAAACCTGTACGTCTTTGGAACGCTTCACCGGTTCCTCGCTCCCCTCCATTGAGTCTGTCCAAAGCAAGCGTTGTCTGCGGAGGGCGCTCAGCATCGTCAAGGACTGCTCTCACCCCAACCACAGACTGTTTACCCTCCTACCATCCGGGAGGCGCTACAGGTCTCTCCGTTGCCGGACGGATTCTTCCCTGTGGCTGTTACACTATTTAACTCTGCACCTTGGTGATTGCCAGTCACCCCCCCCCCCCCACCAGACACTCCTTCTCCCAGAAAAATTGCACTACTACTACTGTTTGTACGTATATATATTTTACTGTTCATTATTCGATGTTCGCTCTTCTAGGGAGATGCTAACTGCATTTCGTTGTCTCTGTACTGTACACTGCACAATGCCAATAAAGATTGAATCTGAATCTGAATCTGATGCACGTTCTCCCTGGGACTGCGTGGGTTTTCTCCGGGAGCTCCGGCTTCCTCCCACACTCCAAAGACGTGCAGGGAAATTGTCCCTAGTGTGTAGGATAGTGCTAGTGTACAGGGCGATCGCAGGTGGGCACGGACTCGGTGGGCTGTAAGGCCTCTTTCCACACTGTATCTCCGAGGTCTAAAGTCTAAAGCTCTGGTTAGTCTTCAGTCTGAAGAAAGTCCCAAACCGAAATGTTGTCTGGCCATCCCCCTCCACAAATGCTACCTGACCACACTAATTAGGTGGGGGTAGACTTGATGGGACGAATGGCCTAATTCTGCTTCTATCACTCAGAGAATGTTTCCTCTGGTGGGAGAGTCTAGGACCAGAGGTCATAACTTCGGATTAAAAGGACATTTCTTTAGGAAGGAGATGAGGAGCAATTTCAGATTTTTACTCTGGGTGGATCGAGTGGATGTGGAGAGGATGGGAGAATCTAGGTAAAGAAAGAGGGCATAGCCTCCGGATTAAAGGATGTTTCTTTAGGAAGGAGATGAGGAGGAATTTCTTTAGTCAGAGGGTGGTGAATCTGTGGAATTCATTGTCACGGACGGCTGTGGAGGCCGACAATTGATATATTTAAGGTGGAGATAGATAGACGTGTAGGAAAGAACTGCAGATACTGGTTCAGATCGAAGTTAGACACAAAATGCTGGAGTAACTCAGCGACTCAGGCAGCATCTCTGGAGAGAAGGAATGGGTGACGTTTCAGGTCGAGACCCTTCTCAGAGACAGATAGATTTTTGATTAGTACGGGTGACAGGGGTTATGGGGAGAAGGCTGGAAAATTGAGTTAGGAGGGAGAGATAGATCAGCCATGATTGAATGGTGGAGTAGACTTGATGGGCCGAATGGCCTAATTCTGCTCCTATCGCTGAAAGAGAATGTTTCCAGTGGTGTGAGAGTCTAGGACCAGAGGTCATAGCCTCAGAATAAAGGAATGACAATAGACAATAGGTGCAGGAGTAGGCCATTCGGCCCTTCGAGCCAGCACCGCCATTCAATGTGATCACGGCTGATCATCCCCAATCAATACCCCATTCCTGCCTTCTCCCCATATCCCCTGACTCCGCTATTTTTAAGAGCTCTATCTAGCTCTCTCTTGAAAGCATCCAGAGAACCGGCCTCCACCGCCCTCTGAGGCAGAGAATTCCACAGACTCGCCACTCTCTGTGAGAAAAGGTTTTTCCTCGTCTCCGTTCTAAATGGCTTACTCCTTATTCTTAAACTGTGGCCCCTGGTTCTGGACTCCCCCAACATCGGGAACATGTTTCCTGCCTCTAGCGTGTCCAAGCCCCTAACAATCTTATATGTTACAATGAGATCACCTCTCATCCTTCTAAACTCCAGAGTGTACAAGCCCAGCCGCTCCATTCTCTCAGCATATGACAGTCCCGCCATCCCGGGAATTAACTTTGTAAACCTACGCTGCGCTCCCTCAATAGCAAGAATGTCCGATTTCTATTTCTTAAAGAGAATGTTTCCAGTGGTGTGAGAGTCTAGGACCAGAGGTCATAGCCTCAGAATAAAGGAATGAAATCACTATGTACTTGTTCTGGGCTTAGTGGGCTGAATAGCCTTTGTTGCCACATCCAACATTCAACAATTCCAGATTGCTTGATGGTTCAATGAGTTTATCCCGCTGATTGGCGAAGGCATACTGACCGGAAGGACTCCGGGTTTGATTCCCGGTCTTGGCTGGTGGGATGAGGACACTGAGAGAGAGAACAGGATAAAGCTTGCTTGTGAAACCATCCCCCGAGGAGAACACACAAGCCAATCCCAACTCTCAAGGCCAACTTGGCTGGGTTACCAGAATATCATCTCCGATCAATGTCCAACAAAGTGTCTGTGTTTCTGGGAGAACTCACAAACGACAAATAGTAATTTGCTGGAGAAAAACCATTCTGTTGATTGCATGTAAATACAATGCCAAAAAACCCATGTTAATCTAAAACAAATAGAAACATAGACAATAGGTGCAGGAGTAGGCCATTCGGCCCTTCAAGTCCTGCACCGCCATTCAATGTGATCATGGCTGATCATCTAACTCAGTATCCTGTACCTGCCTTCTCTCCATACCCCCTGATCCCTTCAGCCACAAGGGCCACATCTAACTCCCTCTTAAATATAGCCAATGAACTGGCCTCAACTACCTTCTGTGGCAGAGAGTTCTGTGGCACAAATGACTCAGCGGGTCAGGCAGCATCTCTAGAGAAAATGGAAAGGTGACGTTTCGGATTAGGACCCTTCTTACAGGTTTTAAGAAACCATCGCATCTACAATAATACATAATACTGATACGATATGATAGAACTTTATTTATCCCAGGAGAGAAATTGGTCTGCCAACAGTCATAAAAACATAAGATGCATGGAACAGGAACTTAAAGGGGATGAGAGGAAAGGATTGGGAACGTGCAAAGATGGGGGGGCGGGGGGGGGGGGGGGGGGGGGGGGAAGGGTCACTCTACCCACGACAGAAGCGGGGAGGAATGTACAGTTTGATAGCCACAGGGAAGAAGGATCTCCTGTGGCGTTCTGTGCCACATCTTGGTGGAACCAGTCTGTTGCTGAAGGTGCTCCTCAGTCATACAGGTAGGATGGGGGAGACACAAGGAACTGCAGATGCTGGAATCGTGGGCAAAGCACAAACTGCTGGAGTAACTCACTGTGGATGGCTGGATTGTAATCATGTATTGTCTTTCCGCTGACTGGTTCACGCACAACAAAAGCTGTTTTGTTGTGGTACACTACACTAAATTACTAAACTAAACTAAACATATAGTCTATGGTATTAAACACAAAAAAGACACAACCGTATTTACGCCCCTGGTGAGATCAGAGTTTACAGCCCTGATGGCCTGTGGGAAGAAACTCCGTCTCATCCTCTCTGTCTTCGCAGCGTGACAGCGGAGGCGTTTGCCTGACCGTAGCAGCTGGAACAGTCCGTTGCTGGGGGGGTAGGGGTCCCCCATAATGTTGCTGGCTCGGATCTGCACCTCCTGGTGTATAGGTCCTGCAGGGGGGGCGAGTGTAGTTCCCATGGTGCGTTCGGCCGAACGCATTACTCAATGCAGAGCCTTCCTGTCCTGGGCAGAGCAGATCGAGAGGTTTCCAGTCAGGATACTTTCTACTGTGGAATTCTACTGAGTCTGTGGAATTCTCTCCCTCAGAGGGCGGTGGAGGCAGGTTCTCTGGATGCTTTCAAGAGAGAGCTGGATAGGGCTTAAAAATAGCGGAGTCTGGGGATATGGGGAGAAGGCAGGAACGGGGTACTGATTGTGGATGATCAGCCATGATCACATTGAATGGCGGTGCTGGCTCGAAGGGCCAAATGGCCTACTCCTGCGTCTATTGTCTATTGTCTACTGCACCAGAGTAGCAGGATTGAAGGATCCTCGGAGAGACTCTGAATTTCCTCAGCTGCCTGAGGTGGTTAAGGCACTGCCTTGCCTTTCTCACCATCGCGGCAGTGTGTGTTGTCCATGTCAGATCCTCTGCGATGTGGACTCCCAGGTATTTGAAGCTCGCCGTATACACAGTAGTCCCATTTATCCCCGGGGGCGTGTAATCCTCGGTTACAACACAAAGTGTTAACTGTGATTTATTTTCCATTAAACTTGTTAAACATTGCATATGCAACAGAAACGGGACACAGAATAATCCAACTGACCATCCACTGTTCTCCAACAGAGAGAGTGAGGTGGAGGTCTTCACCGTGATCGCAAATCTGCCCGGCAGGACCAAGGTTTTGTTCCTTTTGACGTACGAGGAGCTGCTGGAGAGGCGTCTGGGAAAATACACACACGCCATCAGTGTTCGCCCAAATCAAATCATTCCGAAGCTTCTGGTGGAGATCCACTTGACCGAGAATTCCGGGATCACCTTCCTGGAGGTCGCCCCTCTGAGGGACAACAATCACAGCGCCACAGGTAACCTCCAAAATGGAGCAGCTTTGAGACTCACAGTTGGCACGCAAAACATAGAAACATAGAAACATAGAAATTAGGTGCAGGAGTAGGCCATTCGGCCCTTCGAGCCTGCACCGCCATTCAATATGATCATGGCTGATCATCCAACTCAGTATCCTGTACCTGCCTTCTCTCCATACCCTCTGATCCCCTTAGCCACAAGGGCCACATCTAACTCCCTCTTAAATATAGCCAATGAACTGGCCTCGACTACCCTCTGTGGCAGGGAGTTCCAGAGATTCACCACTCTCTGTGTGAAAAAAGTTCTTCTCATCTCGGTTTTAAAGGATTTCCCCCTTATCCTTAAGCTGTGACCCCTTGTCCTGGACTTCCCCAACATCGGGAGCAATCTTCCTGCATCTAGCCTGTCCAACCCCTTAAGAATTTTGTAAGTTTCTATAAGATCCCCTCTCAATCTCCTAAATTCTAGAGAGTATAAACCAAGTCTATCCAGTCTTTCTTCATAAGACAGTCCTGACATCCCAGGAATCAGTCTGGTGAACCTTCTCTGCACTCCCTCTATGGCAATAATGTCCTTCCTCAGATTTGGAGACCAAAACTGTACGCAATACTCCAGGTGTGGTCTCACCAAGACCCTGTACAACTGCAGTAGAACCTCCCTGCTCCTATACTCAAATCCTTTTGCTATGAAGCCAACCTCCTCCCTTCCATCGACTCCATCTACACCTCACGCTGCCTCGGCAAGGCCAGCAGCATCATCAAGGATCAGTCGCACCCCGGCCACTCTCTCTTCTCCCCTCTCCCATTGGGCAGGAGGTACAGAAGTGTGAAAACGAACGCACACCTCCAGATTCAGGGAGAGTTTCTTCCCGTCTGTTATCAGGCAACTGAACCGTCCTCTCACCAACTAGAGAGCGGTCCTGACCTCCCATCTACCTCATTGGAGACCCTTGGACCATGAATAATTGAATTTTATCGGACTTAGTCATTCTCTAAACTTTATCTGTGCACTGTGGGAGGCTTGATTGTAATCATGTATAGTCTTTCCGCTGACTGTATAGCACACAACAAAACAGCTTTTCACTGTACCTCGGTACACATAACAATAATGAGCAAAACAATGTTGAAGAGAGAGGAGCATAGCATCATGTAGCATGGAAACAGGCCCTTCCGTCTAACCTGTCCATGCCAACCAAGCTGCCCCATCTACACTAGTGCCACCTATTTGGTCTCCTAATTTGAGGAAGGACATTCTTGCTATTGAGGGAGTGCAGCGTAGGTTTACAAGGTTAATTCCTAGGATGGCGGGGCTGTCATATGCTGAGAGAATGGAGCAGCTGGGCTTGTACACTCTGGAGTTTAGAAGGATGAGAGTCCAGAACCAGGGGCCGCAGTTTAAGAATAAGGGGTAAGCCATTTAGAACGGAGACGAGGAAACACTTTTTCTCACAGAGAGTGGTGAGTCTGTGGAATTCTCTGCCTCAGAGGGCGGTGGAGGCCGGTTCTCTGGATGCTTTCAAGAGAGAGCTAGATAGGGCTCTTAGAGATAGCGGAGTCAGGGGATATGGGGAGAAGGCAGGAACAGGGTACTGATTGGGGATGATCAGCCATGATCACATTGAATGGCGGTGCTGGCTCGAAGGGCCGAATGGCCTACTCCTGCACCTATTGTCTATTGTCTATTGGCTTACTCCTTATTCTTAAACTGTGGCCCCTGGTTCTGGACTCTCATCCTTCTAAACTCCACAGTGTACAAGCCCAGCTGCTCCATTCTCTCAGCATATGACCTGCCCACATATGGTCCATGTTCCTTTAACCCTTAGTACCTGCCGCAACTATTTCCTCCGGCAGCAAGTCAAGTCAGGGGGAGTTCCCCCCGCCACGGGTACCATGTAATCCCGTGCTACCTGCTCCAGGGTCGGATAGTCGGCGACTAAACCGTCTCCCCCACCTGGTTTGCCAGGTGAGGTGGGGGCTGTGGACCCCCAGCAGGCCCAAAAACAAGACCCGTCAAAGGGCGTATGAGCTTCTAGCGAGCCAACGGCCATCCACCCTTCAGTAGAAGTTGCGATCACTGCCGTACGTAGCATTGTAAGGAACGATGATAAACCACACACACACACACACCAACATCCTAGACTTCCAGCGGCGGATGTCCGCAGGAACTGGAGGACGGGGACGTGTGGTGCGTCCGTCACCGTTCCTGTCGGAAACCACCGCCAATGCGTCTGTCGCTAATGTTTTCAACGGTGATGAATGATGATGAGCTTGTTCCACACACCTACCACCCTTTTTGTAAAAAGGTTGCCCCTCAGGTTCCTATGAAATCTTCCCCCCCCCCCCCCACCTCACCTTAAACCTATGCCCTCTGGTTCCCGATTCCCCTATCCCGGGCAAGAGACTCTGTGCACTCACCTAATCTATTCCTCTCATCACCTTCTGTTCCTCTACAAGATCACCCCTCATCCTCCTGCGCTCCAAGGAATAAAGTCTTAATGTCTTCAACATGTGAGGCTAGTCGGAGAACAAGGGGGGGGGGGGGGGGGGGGGGGGGGGGGGGAGAAGGAGAGAGAGGGAAAGCAAGGGGTACGAAGTTAGAAGAGTCAATATTCATACCGCTGGGTTGGAAGCACCACTCGATATTCTGACTAGTGATTGTTCAATTCATCTCAACTTACAGAAGATAGACACAATAAAGCTGGAGTAACTCAGCAGGACAAGCAGCAATGGGTGATGTTTCGGGTGGGGGCAAGCCCGTTAAGGGCTTTGTAGACATAATGAAGGAGCTTGAAATTGGTCCAGAACCACACAGGGAGCCGGTGGAGAGAGGCCAGGATCGGGGTGATGATGTGGTCCCTTTTTCGGGTGCCCGTCAGGAGTCTCGCTGCGGCGTTTTGGACCAGTTGCAGGCGGGTCAGGGAAGATTGGCTGATGCCAGTGTAAAGGGAGTTGCAGTAATCGAGGCGGGCGGAGATGAATGTGTGGATGATCTTTTCGAGGTCGTCAAATTGTAGGAAATTGGAGGGACGATGTTTACACTTACCAAGCCAATTAATCTACAAACCTGTGCGTCTTTGGAGTGTGGGAGGAATCCGGAGATCTCGGAGAAACCCCACAAGGGGATCGTGCAAACTCCGTACAGACAGCACCCGGGTCTCCGTGCAGACGAGCCCGGGTCTCTGGCGCTGCATTCGCTGTACGGCAGCAACTCTACCGCTGCGCCACAGTGACCGCAAGTCTTCCACGTTTCCGTTCTTTGCTGTTACAGGTCCACCTCCTCCATCCACCAAGATCAACAGAGACAAGACATCAGCCCATGTCAAGTTTAGACCGACCGTCAAACAGCAAGTTGGCATTGCTGAGAATGGAGCTCTGGGAGACTTCATTCTTAGATACGATGTCAACAGGGAACTAGGGCGCTGGCGAAATACAGGTATTGTCCGTGATATTCTCCCTTCATTCTGTGTCCGAGTTCTCTTATTTGTAGAACATCTAGATGTTCCAAGGTGGACAAAAATGCTGGAGAAACTCTGCGGGTGAGGCAGCATCAGTCTGGTCTCGACCCGAAACGTCGCCCATTCCTTCTCTCCAGAGATGCTGGCTTTACGGCTGAGTTACTCCAGCATTTCGTGTTGATCTTAGAACAGTGTGGATGCAATGATATGATGGAATGGATGGGGTACTGATTGGGGATGATCAGCCATGATCACATTGAATGGCGGTGCTGGCTCGAAGGGCCGAATGGCCCACTCCTGTACCTATTGTCTATTGTCTATAACCTGAAATGGCCCTACGGCCCAACATGCCCATGCAAATAATGACCAACCCCACTCACCCACTCCATGCCCTGAAGGTGATCAAGAGCAGCATCTTCAGTCAGAGGCTGATTGCACCAATGTGCAAAACTGAGAGACATAGGAAGTCCTGTTTACCAGCTGCTATAAGGTTATATAATGTGCATAAATAACTGCACTTTTTTTTAAATTAATTGTATTTTAACTTGTATTTTAACTTGTATTTTAACTTGTTAAGTATGGAAACCATTTGAGGAAATGTGTGCTGTTATGTCTGTCTTGAAGCTGTCGTGGCACTGTAATTTCCTGTAAAGGATTATTAAAGGTATAATCAATCAATCAATATCAACATGCCCCGTCTACAATAATCCCACATGCCCACTCTAGCCCCATATCCCACTCAACCTAACCTATCCATTGTGGGCCAAAGGGCTTGTTCCTGCGTTGTATGTTCTATTTATATTGCTAATACCCATAAAACAATTATATTTTATTGCCTCTTACCATGCAGAGTTATATTAAGGTTCTTGTTGTTCCTTTTACAGGTTCAGAATGGGTATTTTGTTCATTATTTTGCTCCAAAGGATCTTCCCGCTGTGCCAAAGAATGTGGTGTTTGTGATCGACACAAGTGCCTCGATGCGTGGACACAAGATAAAACAGGTGGACCCCTTCCCGTTGATCACAAAACTGCATGCCTTTTTAGTTTAGTTTAGTATAGAGATGTGGCCGGTTCGAATCCCGCTTGGAGTGCATACTGTCATTGTGTCCTTGGGCAAGACACTTCACCCACCTTTGCCTGTGTGTAAATGTGTGTGAGTGATTGGTGGTGGTCGGAGGGGCCGTAGGCGCAGATTGGCAGCCACGCTTCCGTCAGTCTGCCCCAGGGCAACTGTGGCTACAGAAGTAGCTTACCACCACCGAATGTGACTGAGGAGTGAATGAATAATGCGATGTAAAGCGCCTTGAGTATTAGAAAGGCGCTATATAAATCCCATCCATTATTATTATTATAGAGACGCAGCGTGGAAACAGGCCCTTCGGCCCACCGAGTCCGCGCCGACCAGCGATCCCCGCGCACTGCCACTATCCCTACACACACTTGGTATTCAAGAGAGAGCTAGATAGGGCTCTTGAAGATAGCGGAGTCAGGAGATATGGGGAGAAGGCAGGAACGGGGTACTGATTGGGGATGATCAGCCATGATCACATTGAATGGCGGTGCTGGCTCGAAGGGCCGAATGGCCTACTCCTGCACCTATTGTCTATTGTCTACTGTCTATGGGGAGAAGGCAGGACAATGGGGTTGAGGGGGAAAAATAGTTCAACCATGATTGAATGGCGGTGTAGACCTGATGGGGCCCAATGGCCTGATTCTGCTCCATTCACTTCTGACCTTATGAACTTATGAACTCATGAATTGCTCGGATATTCCAGGACCTGCCTTCAGCTGCCGAGGACCTGAAAACTTGAGTTCCATGCATGTACGTCTTTGGAGTGTGGGGGGAAACCAGAGCACCAGAAATAAACCCACACGGTCACAGGGAGAACGTACAAACTCTGTAGAGACAGCGCCCGTAGTCAGGATCAAAGCTGGGTCTCAGGCATATGCTACTGTGCCGCCCTTGATATGTGTCTCCCTTTGTTATTTTGTACTTGGTTGAGAGATGATAGAGTTATAGAGTGATACAGCGTGGAAACAGGCCCTTCGGCCCAACTTGCCCACACCGAACAACATGTCCCATCCACACCAGTCCCACCTGCCTGCGTTTGACCCATGTATCTAATCAATAATTTGGCTCAAGGCCCCAAAAATGATTAGCCTGATCATCTTTCCAAGATTGTTCTCCTGACATCTCACATTTCTCAAAGATGGAGAGACTTCTCCAATGTTCCATCCCGTGTAAAAATATTGTGTTGATGCATTTTGACTTTATTAATATTTTTGGATTTGGAGATTTATCCCCCACTGGTCTCATTGATTGTAACTGAACACTATGATTAATGTATAAAACAAAGAACTGCAGATGCTGGTTTATACCAAAGATAGACACAAAGTACTGGAGTAATGCAGAGGATCAGGCAGCGTTTCTGGAGAACATGGATAGGTGACATTTCGGGTCGGGACCCTTCCCCAGACTGGATTTTATGTAGCAGAGAAGGAGTTGGGGGATAGGTCCAGTGTACGCCTGGAATACGGATTGTTGAGCGGACCTGCCGGAAAACCAGTCTGAAGAAGGGCCCCGACTGGTAAGATTGTTAAGGGCTTGGACACGCTAGAGGCAGGAAACATGTTCCCGATGTTGGGGGAGTCCAGAACCAGGGGCCACAGTTTAAGAATAAGGGGTAAGCCATTTAGAACGGAGACGAGGAAACTCTTTTTCTCACAGAGAGTTGTGAGTCTGTGGAATTCTCTGCCTCAGAGGGCGGTGGAGGCAGCTTCTCTGGATGCTTTCAAGAGAGAGCTAGATAGGGCTCTTAAATATAGCGGAGTCAGGGGATATGGGGAGAAGGCAGGAACGGGGTACTGATTGGGGATGATCAGCCATGATCACATTGAATGGCGGTGCTGGCTCGAAGGGCCAAATGGCCTACTCCTGCACCTATTGTCTATTGTCTATTGTCTATTGTCTATTGACTTGAAATGTCACCCCTTGTTTTACTCCAGAGATGCTGCCTCGGGTTGCCAACTTTCTCACTCCCAAATAAGGGACAAAAGGTCAAATTTCGGTACAAATTCCCGGCGGCAATTCTTTGACCGACTCGGCCGTGGCTGGATGAATGATGAGTTGGCCCCGGGTGCTGGACTGCACACAAAGCCCAGCCGGCGGGCCAGCTGAGGAGATTTGGCCCGGGTGCCGGACTTTGCGCGCGACATCGCGTGGCCTGAGCCAAAACTCCTCAGCTATCCCGTCGCTGGGCTCTGTGTTCGATGATCGGCCGTGAGAAGGAGGGGTGGTGGTGGTGTCGGCGGTAAGCGAAGGTCCGAAGGTCGGACAGCTGGCCGGGCTGCCGACCGACCGACGGGGCCACGGGCGAGGCGCTGCTGCTGCTGCTGCTGCTGCTGCACTCCATGGGCTGCACCACATCGGGACGGGTGAGGCGGGGCCGGACGTGGCGCTCCGACCCGACAATCCCCTCGACCCGAGTAGTAGCGGTCAAATACGGGACAAGAGCGGTCCCGTACGGGACAAACCAATTTAGCCCAAAATATGGGATGTCCCGGCTAATACGGGACAGTTGGCAACCCTAATGCTGCCTGACCCGCTGAGTTACTCCAGCACTCTGCGAAACGTCACCTATCCATGTTCTCCACAGATGCTGCCTGACCCGCTGAGTTACTCCAGCACTCTGCGAAACGTCACCTATCCATGTTCTCCACAGATGCTGCCTGACCCGCTGAGTTACTCCAGCACTCTGTGAAACGTCACCTATCCATGTTCTCCACAGATGCTGCCTGACCCGCTGAGTTATGGTGCAGCAGCATCTATGGAGCGAAGGAAATAGGCAACGTTTCGGGCCGAAACCCTTCCGGAAATAGGCAACGTTTCGGGCCGAAACCCGGAAGGGTTTCGACCCGAAACGTTGCCTATTTCCTTAGCTCCATAGATGCTGCTGCACCCGCTGAGTTACTCCAGCACTCTGTGAAACGTCACCTATCCATGTTCTCCACAGATGCTGCCTGACCCGCTGAGTTACTCCAGCACTCTGTGAAACGTCACCTCTCCATGTTCTCCACAGATGCTGCCTGACCCGCTGAGTTACTCCAGCACTCTGTGTCGATCTGACCTATGATTAATGTTTCAGGAACTCATCCAGTCACAGAGTCAGCTGCGCGATTAGAATGACCATTGTCTTAGATGGAGCTTTATTTTAATTTTCCCGTAAATCATTCTTTGCTGGAAATACACGGATTATTCGCGTGATCTGTGAAGTTCTCTGCAGATTTTTAACAACTCAAGCTGAAACTGCTTTCAAAAACATCGAATGGGAGATACCAGCATCTGTGAATTAGATTTATGGCCTTGTACTGTAAGAATAACACAGATGTCCTTCTACCGCTGCTCCATCGAGAGTGTGCTGGCGTGCTGTATAACCACATGGTATGCCAGCTGCTCTACAGCGGACAGGAGAGCCCTTCAAAGGGTCATCAACATCGCACAAAAAATCACTGGCTGCCCACTGCCCTCCCTGAAGGACATCTTCAGCTCACGCTGCCTTGGCAGGGCAGCCAACATCCTGAAGGACACCTTCCCACCCTGGACACAACCTGTTCCACCTGCTGCCCTCTGGCAGACGGTACAGGCCTTTCAAAACTCGCACAAACAGACTCAGAGACAGGTTCTACCCCATAGCCATACGTGAACTTAACAATGCAAAATAAGAAATAACACTCACATTCAACTGAATGGTTCTACCTCAGCTGCTATTGTTATTTATCTGTAATTTTTTTTTATATGTATATATTTTTACCTTTTCTTATATATTTAAAATTGCTCTTGTGAATCGCACCGTGGGATTGACTTTTACATTTCGTTGTACCATGTGCAATGACAACAAAGAGATTCATTCATTCAGATGTGAAAGAATAAAAATAATGGAAAAAAGTAAAAAGCCATCTGCAATGTGCAATGCCTTAAAGTTCCCAGTTCAGTTCAGTCTAGTTTATTGTCACGTGTACTGAGGTACAGTGAAAAGCCTTTGTTGCACGCTAGCCGCTCAGCGGAAAGACTATTGATGCAAGCTTACAAGTATCACTTCCCTCTGGAAAGCGATTCCGGACTGTTGGCTGCAACCTTCCCCTCATTGACCAACCGTACACTGCAAGGGCCAGGAAGCGAGCGGGCAAGATCATCTCTGACCCCTCTCACCCTGGCCACAAACTCTTTGAATCACTTCCCTCTGGAAGGCGACTCCGGACTGTCAAAGCTGCCACAGCCAGACATAAAAACAGTTTTTATCCATGAGTAGTTGCTCTACTCAATAACCAAAAATCTGTAGCCTCCTTTTGTTCTGATATTTTATTTAATTCACATGTTTAATTGCTAATGTTTTATTATTAATGTTTAATGTTTTATGCGTCAATCCTAACTGTTACTGTATGTCATGTTGTCACTTGCGGGCGGAGCACCAAGGCAAATTCCTTGTATGTGAATACTTGGCCAATAAACTTATTCATTCATTCATGATTATATGATTACAATCTAGTCAACCACAGTGTACAGATGCAGGATGTTGAGGCTTTGGAAAGGGTGCAGAGGAGGTTAACCAGAATGATGCCAGGATCAATAGCCAATAGGTGCAGGAGTAGGCCATTCGGCCCTTATCGTGACCTGAAATATTGGTCGCTTTTCTCGTCCTGAATTTTCGTCACTTATTGCGCCCTGAAATTTTGTCGCATTTCGCCTCTTGAATTTTCGTCGATTTTCGTGTCCTGAATTTTCGTCACTTATTGCGCCCTGAATTTTCGTCACTTATTGCGCCCTGAATTTTCGTCGATTTTCGCGTCCTGAAATTTTCATCGCTTTTCCCCCTTGAAATGTCATCACTTTTCGCGTCCTGATCACGTGGCTGATCATGGCGGATCAGAAGGTATTAGGTACAGGGAGAGGTTGGACAGTCATGGAGTGATTTCTCTTGATCGCTGGAGGTTGTGGGGAGTCCTATATTTCTATCGGATGTAAAATGATGAGGGGCCGAGACATGGTAGACAGTCAGAACCTTTCTCCCAGGATGGAAAGGTCAAAGACTAGAGGGCAGAGCTTTAAGGTGAGAGGGACAAAGATTAAAGGAGATGTGCGGGGCAAGTTTTATTTACAGAAAATGTTGCGGGGGCCTGGAGCGTGCTGCCAGGAGTGGTGGTGGAGGAGATACGATAGTGGGTTTGAAGAGGCTTTTAGATCAGCACATGGATATGCAGGGAATGGAGGGATATGGGTCACGTGCAGGCAGATACGAGTTTGTCTTGGCATCATGTTCTGACCCGTCTCTGTGCTTTACTGTTTAATTTAGTTTAGTTTGGGTTAGTTTAGTTTAGAGATGCAACATGGAATCAGGCCCTTCGGCCCACCAAGCCCGCGCCAACCTGCTATCCCCGCACATTAACATTATCCTACACACTATTGACTCTTCTTCTTGCATATTGCGTGCACAGCTTGAAGTTGTAGGACAACTTGTTCTATTTGATCTTATTTGATTGTGCATGCAAGGTTGATTGCATTCGTCGAAACAGGGAGGACCACATGAAGGTTGCAATCTCCCCACCCCACACTATTGACTGTTTACAATTTTACCGAAGCCAATTAACCTACAAACCTGTACGTCTATGGAGTGTTGGGAGGAAACCGGAGCACCCGGGGTAAACCCACGCAGGTCACGGGGAGAACGTACAAACTCCGTACAGACAGCAGCCATAGTCGGGTTCGAACCCGGGTCTCTGGCGCTGTGAGGCAGCAACTCTAATGATACAAGTCAAGACAAGTCAGGAGAGTTTATTGCCATCTGTCCCAGATAGGACAATGAAATTCTTACTTGCAATACGATACAATAGAACTTTATTTATCCCAGGAGGGAAATTGGTCTGCCAACAGTCATAAAACACAACAAGAGACCTGAAACGTGAAATTATGTGCCGACCTGAATGTGTCTCCCTTTGTTATTTTGTACTTGGTTTAGAGATGATAGTCATAGAGTGATACAGCGTGGAAACAGGCCCTTCGGCCCAACATGCCCACACCAACTCTGCAGATGATATATTTGTTCTATGCTCTCTGTAAGAGGCTTGCTAAAAACACAAATTTTACTGGCCCCCTGCACACAAAGGCCACAGGTGAGATAACCAAGGCTCAGGGTCAGAGTTAGATTGTAAGCATTCTTACCAAGAATGAGAAGAATGCGAAGAGGTTGATGGAATGCATGGAACTCAAGTTTTCAGGTCCTCGGCAGCTGAAGGCAGGTCCTGGAATATCCGAGCAGTTCATGAGTTCATAAGTTCATACGGTCAGAAGTGAATGGAGCAGAATTAGGCTATTCAGCCCATCAGGTCTACTCCGCCATTCATTCATGGCTGATCTATCTCTCCCTCTCAACCCCATTGTCCTGCCTTCTCCCCATAGACAATAGACAATAGGTGCAGGAGTAGGCCATTCGGCCCTTCGAGCCATTCAATGTGATCATGGCTGATCATCCCCAATCAGTACCCCGTTCCTGCCTTCTCCCCATATCCCCTGACTCCGCTATCTTTAAGAGCCCTATCTAGCTCTCTCTTGAAAGCATCCAGAGAACCTGCCTCCACAGCCCTCTGAGGCAGAGAATTCCACAGACTCACAACTCTCTGTGTGAATGAATGAAATTCTTGCTCGCTGCAGCACAACAGAATAGACATAGTACATGACGGGAGAAGAAGAAAAAGATCGCATGCACACATACTCAATCTCAATAAATAACAAATATAGTGCAACAATAATCATTCAATCAATGAAAGACTTTATTGTCATTCAAAAATACACCAACAAATGCAAGTCTGAACGAAATTTCATTGCATCTGGCTCACCGTGCAACATAAAATAACAAAAGGATAAAATAGATAAAACGATAAAATAGATAATGGTGGTGGCACATTATATGCAATTCAAGATTCTGATGTCTCGGGGGAATGATAGTGTGTTGCAGTTCAGAGCTTATTTGTTGTGGTGTTTAATAGCCCAATGTATCTCTAAACTAAACTAAACTAAATTAACACTAATATTAATAGAGGCAAAGTGCTCGAGCAACTCATTCAAGGTGTATTGGCTTCATGTGAAGGGTTTTCACTCTGAGTATCCTCTATGTTTACAGACTAAAGATGCCCTCTTCACCATCCTCAATGACCTTCGACCTATTGACCACTTCAACATCATCAACTTCTCCGGCCGTGTCAAGGTGTGGAAACATGGTGGCCTGGTGCCAGTGACCCGAGACACCCTCCAAGATGCCAGGAAGTACATCTACCTCATGTCACCTTCGGGAGGTAAATGTGGATCCATTTGAACTTTGCAAACTCTTTGCGAACTCGCATCTCAGTTTTGTTTTTTTTAGCTTAGAGATATGGCCCTTCGGCCCACCCAGTCCGCACCGACCAGCGATCCCCGCACACTAACATAGAAACATAGAAACATAGACAATAGGTGCAGGAGTAGGCCATTCGGCCCTTCGAGCCTGCACCGCCATTCAATATGATCATGGCTGATCGTCCAACTCAGTATCCTGTCCCTGCCTTCTCTCCATACCCCCTGATCCCTTTAGCCACAAGGGCCACATCAAACTCCCTCTTAAATATAGCCAATGAACTGTGGCCTCAACTACCTTCTGTGGCAGAGAATTCCAGAGATACACCACTCTCTGTGTGAAAAATGTTTTCCTCATCTCGGTCCTAAAAGGCTTCCCCCTTATCCTTAAACTGTGACCCCTTGTTCTGGACCTCCCCAACATCGGGAACAATCTTCCTGCATCTAGCCTAACATTACCCTACACACACTACGGGACAATTTCGCATTTGCACCAAGCCAATTAACCTACAAACCTGTACGTCTTTGGAGTGTGGGAGGAAACTGAAGGTCTGTGTGAGGAAACACTTCTTCAGAGGGTGGTGGAGGCCGGTTCTCTGGATACTTTCAAGAGAGAGCTAGATGGGGCTTTTAAAGATAGCGGATACAGGGGATATGGGGAGAAGACAGGAACGGGGTACTGATTGTGGATGATCAGCCATGATCACATTGAATGGCGGTGCTGGCTCGAAGGGCCGAATGGCCTACTCCTGCACCTGTTGTCTATTGTCTATTGTCTATTGTCTGATGATATTGGACCAACCAAGGTGAGATATCCACATTCTGCCTCCTCTCCCAGGTACCAATATAAACGACGCGATTGAGACGGGCTCAGAGTTGCTGAAGGGCTACATCGGCCGGCAGGATAAAACTCTTCGGAGAGTTTCTTTGATCATCTTCGTGACGGACGGCCGGCCGACCATCTCGGTGGTCCAGCCTCGCCAGATCTTGAGCAACACCAGGAAGGCCATCGAGAAGCGGTTCTGCCTCTTCACGCTGGGGATCGGGAGGGATGTGGACTACCGGCTCCTGGAGCGCATGGCTCTGGATAACTGCGGGGCCATGCGGCGTATCAGGGAAGATTCGGACGCCGGGGCCCAGCTGAAAGGCTTCTTCGACGAGATCGGGACCCCGCTGCTCTCGGACATCCGGGTGGACTACTCGGAAGATGCGGTGGAGTACGTGACGCGGAGGTCCTTCCCCAACTACTTCAACGGCTCCGAGCTGGTGGTGGCGGGCAAGCTGGCCAAGGGCGCGGTCAACAACAGCAGCAGCAGCAACCTGCACGTGGCGGTCAGGGCCAGCAGCAGCGACAAGCAGCTCACGTTGGAGGCCGACGTGGCCATCGGCGGCAGTCCCAGCACGGAGCAGGACAAGCACGGCCACTCCGACATGATCCAGAGAGCTTGGAGCTTCCTCACCATCAAGGAACTGCTGCGGTCCCGCATACAGAGCGACAGCAACAGCGACAAGGACACTCTGGCGGGCAAAGCCAGGAACCTCTCGCTGGAGTACAACTTCCTCACCCCCCTCACTTCCATCAGGGTGGCGGGGACGGAGCAGGGCGCCGGCGCTGGCGAGGAGAATCTCGCCGCGCAAGACCAGCGAATGCAGAGTTTACACAGCAACAGTAAACCAGGTGAGGAGGATTAGTGCGGCAATTGGGGGCACATCTGTAGGTTTATTATCGGCACATGTACCGAGGTACAGTCTAGAATCAAGTGTGTTTTAGTGAGTAACGGTATGCAGAGAGTCACCACCTAAAGGGCACTGACAGCGTTACAAAGTGTTTATTATAGTTCCCAATGGACCCTCTTTGTTCTCTTGGCCCACCCCTCCCACTCCACCCCCCCCCCCCACACCGTACCCCTCCCACCCCCCCACCCCCCAACCCCACACCCCCCCCCCCCCAACCCCACCACCACCCCCCCACCCCAACCCCACCACCACCACCCCACCCCAACCCCACCCCACAACCTAACCCCACACCCCCACCCTCCAACCCCACCACCACCACCCCACACCCTAACCCCACCACCACCCCACCATCCCGACCCACCCCACCCCACCCCACACCCCTCCCCACCACCCCACACACCCCAACCCCACCCCACACCCTAACCACCCCACCATCCCGACCCACCCCACCCCACACACCCCACCCCACCCCACCTTACCCTCCCACCACACCCCTCCACACCCCAACCTCAGCACTACCCCACCCCCCCCCACAATCCCCCCAACCCACCGCACCCCCCACCCACCCCTCCCACTCCCTATCCCATCCCCCCCACACACCCAACCCCCCCCACCATCCCATCCCCCCACCCAGCACCAACCCCCCCCACCCTACCCCGGGTCCCTCTTTGATCCTGACCACGTGTCCTCCGCCGACCTCCACCACCCGCCATGGACCCGGTCCGTGACCGCCTACCGCCGGGCCCTCTCTATTGGCCGGTACATAAATGACAGTCCTCCCCTCTCTCTCTCCAATTGCCCCCTTCCTCCCCCTCTCCAACGACCCCCCCTCCCTCTCTCTCCGAGTCTAAAAAGTCTAACAGATGTTATTTGTGCAGAACCAAGTTCAAAAACTGGTTTAACACTGAAGCCTCTTTCTCCAGGCCGCAACTCCTTCGGCAAGAACAAGAAGACAGTGGTGGTTTCAAAAACATCAGGTAAGAGATCGAGCTTTGAAGATTTGCGTTAAAGACCCTTCAGCTTGTAATTTTGTGCCATCATTTGAAGGCAGTGGGAATTACAGTGTCGGGGCCTATACTTTGGATCAGGACGGCAATTATCAAAGACAGACACAGAGTGCTGGAGTAACTCAGCGGGTCAGGCAGCATCTGTGGAGAACATGGATAGGTGACGTTTCACAGAGTGCTGGAGTAACTCAGCGGGTCAGGCAGCATCTGTAGAGAACATGGATAGGTGACGTTTCTCACAGAGTGCTGGAGTAACTCAGCGGGTCAGGCAGCATCTGGGGAGAACATGGATAGGTGACGTTTCACAGAGTGCTGGAGTAATCAGCGGGTCAGGCAGCATCTCTGGAGAACATGGATAGGTGACGTTTCACAGAGTGCTGGAGTAACTCAGCGGGTCAGGCAGCATCTGTGGAGAACATGGATAGGTGACGTTTCACAGAGTGCTGGAGTAACTCAGCGGGTCAGGCAGCATCTGTGGAGAACATGGATAGTTGACGTTTCACAGAGTGCTGGAGTAACTCAGCGGGTCAGGCAGCATCTGTGGAGAACATGGATAGGTGACGTTTCACAGAGTGCTGGAGTAACTCAGCGGGTCAGGCAGCATCTGTGGAGAACATGGATAGATGACGTTTCACAGAGTGCTGGAGTAACTCAGCGGGTCAGGCAGCATCTCTGGAGAACATGGATAGGTGATGTTTCGGGTTGAGACCCTTCTTCAATCAGGGGAGAAGGAGACATTGAGATATGGAAGGGTAAGTTTGGAAACGAGTTATTAAAGGGGACGATGATCAAGGAAATGTATAACGGTTCATCATTGGCTGAGGCAAAGGTGACAACGGGGCATACAATAAGTAATATTTAATCAGGAGGACAGTGAAACTAGTCGGTAAACAAGGCTGGGGAAGGAACTGAGAGAGAGGGAATGCAAGGGTTACTTGAAGTGAGAGAAGTCACTGTTCATACTGCTGGGGAGCAAGCTGCATTATCATTTGATCTCTCGTTTGCATATCTCTCTGTCTCCCTCTCCCCTGATTCTCTCAGTCTGAAGAAGGGCCTCGGCCCTATGTTTCTAATCAATGGAAAGACTGTGTTGGATTGTGTGTTTCTTTTACTGAACCTATTTTGCTTGTTTGCGGTCACTTGTCTCATAACCCGAGCCCTACGTAATGAAGTGTTTGTTGTCCTTCAGCTGATGGTGACCCGCATTTTATCGCTGACTTCCCCTTGAGCAAGTTGTCCGTGTGTTTTAACATCGACGGTCAGCCGGGGGATGTACTTAGACTGGTGTCTGACCACGAGAACTCAGGTGGGTGGCCAACAGGAGAAATCTCAAACACTCGATTAATTATTGGGACGCTAGACGCAGTTGTCTGCCTTTGGCCCGTATCTTTCTCATCCTTTCCTATCCATGTTAGACACAAAAAGCTGGAGTAACTCAGCGGGCCAGGCAGCATCTCTGGAGAGAAGGAATGGGTGACGTTTCGGGTCCAGTCCCTTCCTCAGTCTGCACTAATCAAGAACCTATCTATCTCTGCCTTAAAACGATCCATTGACTTGGCCTCCACAGCCTTCTGTGGCAAAGAATTCCACAGATTCACCACCCTCTGACTGAAGAAATTCCTCCTCATCTCCTTCCTAAAAGAACGTCCTTTAATCTTTCTTCAGGCTCTCTCCCCTGACTGGTTAGCACGCAGCAAAGAGCGTTTCACTGTACCTCGGTACACATGACAATAACCCAATGCTTTACTCCCTGAATCTATCTCTAGTCTCTAGAAAACCCCTGTCTCTAGAATGAGGGGTAGGCCATTTGGAACGGAGATGAGGGAATACGTTTTCACCCAGAGAGTTGTGAATCTGGAATTCGCTGCCTCAGAAGGCAGTGGAGGCCAATTCTCTGGATGCTTTCAAGAGAGAGTTAATTCAAGAGTTCTCCCGAGTTTCCCCTGATTCGAACTGGGAGAATTACGGTAATGGCCGCTCGTAGGTACTCGGGGCTCTCGTGGACATTTTTCAACATGTTGAAAAATCTTCACGAGCTTACCGCCTTTCCCGAGTACCTGCCGTTAGCGCTACGAGTCGCTAAGAGACGTCCCCGAGCTCCGACGTACCCGCTACGTACATTCTACGTGCTTACCACGAGTTTGATTTTTTGTTTAAACTCGGGAGAGCTCTTGGGAAAACTCGTATAGTGGGACAGGCCCTTTAGATAGAGTTCTTAAAGATAGCGGAGTCAAAGGCGAAGGCAGGAACGGGGTACTGATTGCGGATGAGAGTGAATGGTGGTACTGGCTCGAAGGGCCGAATGGCCTACTCCTGCCCTATTGTCTATTGTCTTATCAGGTGTGACTGTAAATGGACAACTGACCGGAGCTCCGGCCCCACCTGGTGGCCACAAGAAACAACGCACCTACTTCAGCGCCATCACCATAATCGTCAGTAAACCGTCCCGGTCCTACATCGAGATCACTGCCCACAGGGTGATCCTGGACGGCCGGGACAGGTTCGTCCTCTCGTGCGACAGGAGCATCGAGGTGCAGAGCGACGGGCTGCTGGTGGCCATCTCCGCCAGGTCCCAGGTCGCCGTGACCATACAAGGTCACATCTCCTTTGTCTTCCTCCTCCATCAGTACAAAAACCCTGCTCCCTTTCAGAGGGATCACCTCGGTTTCTACATCCTCAACAGCCAAGGGCTATCCTCCAGCGCCCATGGTCTTTTGGGTAAGTACCCTATGAAAAAAAACAAATCCGATTGCAATCACGTCTTGCCTTTCCGCTGACTGGTTAGCACGCAACAAAAGCTTTTCACTGTACCTCGGTACACGTGACAATAAACATAGAAACATAGAAAATAGGTGCAGGAGTAGGCCATTCGGCCCTTCGAGCCTGCACCGCCATTCAATAAGATCATGGCCGATCATCCAACTCAGTATCCTGTACCTGCCTTCTCTCCATACCCCCTGATCCCTTTAGCCACAAGGGCCACATCTAACTCCCTCTTAAATATAGCCAATGAACTGTGGCCTCAACTACCTTCTGTGGCAGAGAATTCCACAGATTCACCACTCTCTGCGTGAAAAAAGTTTTCCTCATCTCGGTCCTAAAAGATTTTCCCCTTATCCTTAAACTGTGACCCCTTGTTCTGGACTTCCCCAACATCGGGAACAATCTTCCTGCATCTAGCCTATACTTCCTGCATCTAGCCTATACCAAGCCAAATTCTTAAGGGGTTGGACAGGCTAGATGCAGGAAGATTGCTCCCGATGTTGGGGAAGTCCAGGACAAGGGGTCACAGCTTAAGGATAAGGGGGAAATCCTTTAAAACCGAGATGAGAAGAACTTTTTTCACACAGAGAGTGGTGAATCTCTGGAACTCCCTGCCACAGAGGGTAGTCGAGGCCAGTTCATTGGCTATATTTAAGAGGGAGTTAGATGTGGCCCTTGTGGCTAAGGGGATCAGAGGGTATGGAGAGAAGGCAGGTACGGGATACTGAGTTGGATGATCAGCCATGATCATATTGAATGGCGGTGCAGGATCGAAGGGCCGAATGGCCTACTCCTGCACCTAATTTCTATTTTTCTATGTTTCTAACCCCTTAAGAATTTTGTAAGTAAGAAACTAAACTAAACTGGGCCAACACAATCTCCTGGTAGCCAAACACTTTAACTCCCCTTCCCATCCCCCACTGACCCGTCAGTCCCGGGCCTCCTCCATTGTCAGAGGTTTTTTTTTTTCGTTTTCGAGAAACAGCGCGGAAACAGGCCCTTCAGCCCACCTGCTATCCCAACACAACCCTACACACACTAGGGACAATTTACATTTATACCAAGCCAGTTGAGTTACAAACCTGCACGTCTTTGGAGTGTGGGAGGAAAACGGAGATCTCGGAGAAAACCCACGCAGGTCACGGGGAGAACGTGCAAACTCCGTGCAGACAGCGCCCGTAGTCGGAATCGAACCCGTGTCTCCGGCGCCGTGAGGCAGCAACTCTACCGCTGCACCACCGTGGCCGCCCTGATGTTGATTCTCGAATGCCAGAGGTTATGGGGAGAAGACAACAGAGACTGGGATTGAGAGGGAGAGATAGATCAGCCATGGTTGAATGGTGGAGTAGACTTGATGGGCAGAATGGCCTAATTCCGCTCCTATCACTTGTGACCTTATGATCTGATGGAAGGAAATCGCAGTTTGTCCGGACCTTACTGCTTGTGGAATTATCCCACCCCTACTGTTATCTGTCACGGCTTTCTGAACTAATGGCGTTGGGTGTGAAGTTAATCACAGGCCCATTTTTATTCTGCAACTGCAGTGTGCACTTAACCCTGCCGCTTGCTACAACACGGGATTAAGAATGCCGAGATAAACAGGCCCCTGGAGAAAATAACCCGTGTCAGCAAATAACAGAGAGAGCCTTGCTCAACACCTCTGGGCATCACAGCGAGCTGTTCCCTTTGAGGTTGCTGGGTCGGTCCATCAGGGCCTAGTGTGTGTAGGATTGTGTTAATGTGTTGGTAAAATGAAAGGCGAGAACAAATTGGTCAAAGTCTTTGAAAAATATAAACCATTAGGCGGCACTGTGGCGCAGCGGTAGAGTTGCTGCCTCACAGCGCCAGGGATCCGGGTTCAATCCTGACTATGGGTACAGTCCAGAACAAGGGGTCACAGTTTAAGGATAAGGGGGAAGTCTGTTAGGACTGAGATGAGACTTTTATTTTCACACAGAGAGTGGTGAATCTGTGGAATTCTCTGCCACAGAAGGTAGTTGAGGCCACAGTTCATTGGCTATATTTAAGAGGGAGTTAGATGTGGCCCTTGTTGCTAAAGGGATCAGGGGGTATGGAGAGAAGGCAGGTACAGGATACTGAGTTGGATGATCAGCCATGATCACATTGAATGGCGGTGCAGGCTCGAAGGGCCGAATGGCCTACTCCTGCACCTATTTTCTATGTTTCTATGTCTGTACGGAGTTTGCACGTTCTCCCCGTGACCTGCGTGGGGTTTTTCCGGGTGCTCCGGTTTCCTCCCACACTCCAAATACGTGCGGGTTTGTAGGTTAATTGGCTTCTGTAAATTGTCCCGTGTGTGTGTAGGATGGTGCTAGAGTACGTGATCGCTGGTCGGCGCGGACTCAGTGGGCCAAAGGGCCTGTATCAACACTGTATCTCGAATTGACAGTAAAATCCTTTAGAATGTCCTGGGGTCATGAAAGACGCTGCAATTCCTGCCATCGTTTCGATACGACATGATACGGTAGAACTTTATTTATCCCAGGAGGGAAATTGATCTGCCAACATTCATAAAACACAAGATACATAGAAACATAGAAAATAGGTGCAGGAGTAGGCCATTCGGCCCTTCGAGCCTGCACCGCCATTCAATATGATCATGGCTGATCATCCAACTCAGTATCCTGTACCTGCCTTCTCTCCATACCCCCTGATCCCTTTAGCCACAAGGGCCACATCTAACTCCCCCTTAAATATAGCGAATGAACTGTGGCCTCAACTACCCTCTGTGGCAGAGAATTCCACAGATTAACCACTCTCTGTGTGAAAAATGTTTTCCTCATCTCGGTCCTAAAGGATTTCCCCCTTATCCTTAAACTGTGTGACCCCTTGTTCTGGACTTCCCCAACATCGGGAACAATCTTCCTGCATCTAGCCTGTCCAACCCCTTAAGAATTTTGTAAGTTTCTATAAGATCCCCCCCCTCAATCTTCTTGAACACATGAAACATGAAATTAAAGTGACGAGTGGAAAGGATTGGGGTGGGTGCAAAGATTGGGATGGTGGGGGGGTGGGGGAGTCAGTCTCAGTCTACCCCATGACAGAAGGGGGAGGGGTTGTACAGTTTGATAGCCACAGGGAAGAAGGATCTCCTGTGGCGTTCTGTGCTGCATCTTGGTGGGACCAGTCTGTTGCTGAAGGTGCTCCACAGGTTGACCAGTGTGTCAGGGAGGGGGTGCGAGCTGTATTGTCCAGGATGCTCCGCAGTTTGAGGAGCATCCTCCCCTCCAAGACCAACCTCCCATCAATCCAACTCCAACTCCAACTCCGCCCCCAGGATGGAGCCGGCATTCCCGATGAGTCTGTTGATCCCGTTGGCGTCCGCGGCCTTCGCCCTGCTGCCCCGGCACACGGCATCGAGAAAGACGGCGCTGGCCACCACCGATTGTTCCTCATTCTATTTTGTCACCGTTCTTCCCCCAGGCCAATTCCTACACAGCCGCGTCCAAATCGTCGAGCTGTTCGCAAACGCATCCGGCTCCGCTGGCCAGCGAGATCGTGCCGCAGCCGGTGCCGACGGGGGTGTGGGGATCGCAGGGACGGCAGCCTCACTCAGCATCAAGGATCGACTGGTGCCCGTGGTGTGGAAACAGCGCTGGATTTACAACGGGATGCACCAGGTGGACTGTTGGTTCGCTAAGAACAACGCTGCCCGCTTGATCGACGGGTCGTACAAAGACTACCTCGCCTCGCATCTCTTTGACACGACCACGTCCAACGCCAACCAACTCTAGCTTAAGCGCGCCTGGATGGGCGCGTTAAGTCACCACTCTCTTGCTCAGGGCGTGTGATATTTCGTTGGCTTTTCACACAAAAAATCTCAAAGCACGGTGCTCCGTTTCCTTGGTTACCGCAAAAGATGTTCTGACATTTCCTTAAAATCTCAGCCTCCAGCCAAGCTTTTGTTAAGGTCCAGAATATTTATCCCATTCCCAAGCGAGCAGGCTGCTTTTCTCTGTGTTGGCCCCATTAAAGGAATTTGCAATGAGGTCTCCGCCAAGAAACTGGCTTCCCTTTTGTAATGAGAGTATGGCGTGCGATACGGTTTACACACGGCACTTAGACTGGGCAAGATCTACCCTCAATGATCATTTCCTAAACTTCTAGGATAGATTTAGCGCAGTTGATAAATTTGGGGGAGTCTGCATCCTGGGGGCATGAACATTGAATTCTCCCAATTATGTTGGCCCTTGCTGTCTCCTCCCCTTCCTATCTCTCCCTCAGCCCTCGGCCTCCTCCTCCTCCTTTTTCCTTTCTTCTCCACGCCCCCCCCCCCCCCCCCCCCCCCGCCATCAGTCTGATGTGGTATCACCAGAGCCCTACACAACTGCATAAGACATGTTGGTCGGTGTGGGAATGTTGGGCTGAAGGGCCTATTCCCACCCTGTATCAGTCTATGACTCTATAATCCCACTGTATGGACAATAGGTACAGGAGTAGGCCATTCGGCCCTTCGAGCCACCACCGCCATTCAATGTGATCGTGGCTGATCATCCCCAATCAGTACCCCGTTCCTGCCTTCTCCCCACATCCCCTGACTCCGCTATATTTAAGAGCCCTATCTAGCTCTCTCTTGAAAGTACCCAGAGAACCGGCCTCCACCGCCCTCTGAGGCAGAGAATTCCACAGACAACCTTCTTTGACAAGTTTCTTCACTGTCCGCAACTCCACCAATCTTGGTGTCGTCTGCAAACATGCTAACCATGCGATCCACATTTTCCACCGACTAGTGTATATATATAAATATATCACAACAACAGGGGTCCCAGCACAGATCCCCGCGGAACTCCACTAATCACAACTCTCTAACTTCTATAAGTTCATGAGTGCCAGGAGCAGAATTAGGCCATTCGGCCCATCGAGACTGCTCTGCCATTCAATCATGGCTGCTATCTCTCCCACCTAACCCCATTCTCCTGCCTTCTCCTCATAACCCCTGACACCCGTACTAGTCAAGAATATATCTATCTCTGCCTTAAAAATATCCACAGCCTTCCATGGCAAAGAATTTCACAGATTCACCACCCTCTGACTAAAGACATTTCTCCTCATCTCCTTCCTAAAGGAACGTCCTTTAATTATGAGGCTGTGCCCTCTGCTCCTGGACTCTCCCACTAGTGGAAACATCCTCTCCACATCCACTCTATCCAGGTCTTTCTCTAACCGGTAAGTTTCAATGAGGTTCCACCCTCATCCTTCGAAACTCGAGCGAGCACAGGCCCAGCGCCGACAAACGTTTATCAAATGTTAACCCACTCATTCCTGGGGTTCTATGGACCATTTAGGAGACTGAGAGGGGATCTTATAGAAACTTACAAAATTCTTAAGGGGTTGGACAGGCTAGATGCAGGAAGATTGCTCCCGATGTTGGGGAAGTCCAGGACAAGGGGTCACAGCTTAAGGATAAGGGGGAAATCCTTTAAAACCGAGATGAGAAGAACTTTTTTCACACAGAGAGTGGTGAATCTCTGGAACTCCCTGCCACAGAGGGTAGTCGAGGCCAGTTCATTGGCTATATTTAAGAGGGAGTTAGATGTGGCCCTTGTGGCTAAGGGGATCAGAGGGTATGGAGAGAAGGCAGGTACGGGATACTGAGTTGGATGATCAGCCATGATCATATCGAATGGCGGTGCAGGCTCGAAGGGCCGAATGGCCTACTCCTGCACCTAATTTCTATGTTTCTATGTTTCTATTTATGGTCTTCTATGGTCCATTTCTACTGAGACAAAGCAATGTGTTGTAGTTCCTTTGGTCTTTCCCTTGTGAAACATTTGGGCCATTGCCTTAAGTGTTAGAATTGGGCCTTTATGGCCTGGATTGACATAGTTCATCCATATTCATCAAAATCCAATCTTGTACTCCATATGGCAGTAATGCCACATTGCTCCCCTTGTTATGAATTTTTCTGCCAAAGATTTAATAATTAATAGCCTTTTGCTGCTGTCAATTGAATCCAATGATCCTTGTGCCTTCAATTGGTCCAAAGCCCATTTTCCCCTTCAGAAATCCTGCTTCACTCGAAGAGTCTTTTAGAAACATAGAAAACAGGTGCAGGATGTTTAAGAAGGGACTGCAGATGCTGGAAAATCGAAGGTAGACAAAAATGCTGGAGAAACTCAGCGGGTGCAGCAGCATCTATGGAGCGAAGGAAATAGGCGACGTTTCGGGTCGAAACCCTTCTTCAGACTCAAGTCTTCAGACTCAGTCTGAAGAAGGGTTTCGACCCGAAACGTTGCCTATTTCCTTTGCTCCATAGATGCTGCCTCACCCGCTGAGTTTCTCCAGCAAATAGATGCACTAGTTGGCCATTCGGCCATTCGACCATTCAATATGATCATGTACGCCATTCCTGCTTTCTCCCCCTATAATCCCTTGGTTCCTTTAGCCCTAAGAGCTAAATCTAACTCTCTCTTGAAAACAGGGCGTTTTCAATGCCGTTGAGAAGTTGGCTTCAGCAGGCACTCTCTGGAGAATGAGATTCCATCGGCCGAAAGCAATACAGAGCATACGATACGAAACGAAGGTAGACAAAAATGCTGGAGAAACTCAGCGGGTGCAGCAGCATCTATGGAGCGAAGGAAATAGGTGACGTTTCGGGACGAAACCCTTCGGGTTTCGACCCGAAACGTTACCTATTTCCTTTGGGTTTCGTCCCGAAACGTTGCCTATTCCCTTTGCTCCATAGATGCTGCTGCACCCGCTGAGTTTCTCCAGCATTTTTGTCTACCTTCGATTTTTCCAGCATCTGCAGTTCTTTCTTAAACATACAATACGATAGAACTTTTATTTATCCCAGGAGGGAAATTGATCCGCCAACAGTCATAAAAACACAAGATACATGAAACATGTGGTCAGGGCTGTGGAAAGGATTGGGGGATGTCCAAAGATTGGGGAGGAAGGCGGGTGGGGGAGTCAGTCTCAGTCTACCCCACGACAGAAGGGCGAGGGGTTGTACGGTTTGATAGCCACAGGGAAGAAGGATCTCCTGTGGCGTTCTGTGCTGCATCTTGGTGGGACCAGCCTGTTGCTGAAGGTGCTCCTCAGGTTGACCAGTGTGTCACGGAGGGGGTGCGAGCTGTATTGTCCATGATGCTCCGCAGTTTGAGGAGCATCCTCCCATCCAAGACCAACCTCCCATGTATCCAACTCCAACTCCAACTCCGCCCCCCAGGACAGAGCCGGCCTTCCCGATGAGTCTGTTGAACATCATTTATTTATTTCCAACTTTTAGTCACCAGATTGGGGATGATCAGCCATGATCACATTGAATGGCGGGTGCTGGCTCGAAGGGCCGAATGGCCTACTCCTGCACCTATTGTCTATTGTCTATTGTCAGGCAGCATCTGCGGAGGCAAAGAGATCCTGTTTCAGAAATATCGCTATCATTTATCATTTATCATTCTCATTTATCTTGGTAAAGTGTGCATCATTTTTGACTGGGGCACATAACTCTGTTGTATTTTCAGCTTCTTAATCTTGGAATAAGTTATTAAAAGATGCACTTTGTCAGACCGCATCGACAATCAAAGCCTTTGCTAATTTATTATGTTGTTTGAGTTTGACGACTTCCCAGTCAACATAAGCCAGTCGGACTATATACATCGGGGCACAAAGCCACATTGTCTTAACGTTGTTTGTGGTGAAATCTTGAGTGAATTTTCAGAGCTGGCTCGGTTCCGCTTTCCAAAACACATCTGGTCCTGACGTTTCAACTCACAAAAAGTGAAAACAAAATGTGGACTTTCAGTCTTTGTGGTTTCTCATGGTCATAAGTCATAGGAGCAGAATTAGGCCATTCGGCCCATCAAGTCTACTCCACCATTCAATCATGGCTGATCGATCTTTCCCTTCAGGGAGAAGGAATGGGTGACGTTTCGGGTCGAGACCTTTCTTCAGATTGATCAGACCCTTCTTCTCGACCCGAATTGTCACCCCTTCCTTCTCCCCAGAGATGCTGCCTGGCCCGCTGAGTTACTCCGGCTTTTTGTGTCTATCTGCGGTTTAAACCAGCATCTGCAGTTCCTTCCTACATTATACTGAGCTGGTGTTGACTCATAGAAACATAGAAAATAGGTGCAGGAGGAGGCCATTCGGCCCTTCAAGCCAGCACCACCATTCATTGTGATCGTCCCCTATCAATAACCCGTGCCTGCCTTCTCCCCATATCCCTTGATTCCACTAGCCCCTAGAGGTCTATCTAACTCTCTCTTAAATCCATCCAGTGACTTGGCCTCCACTGCCCTCTGTGGCAGGGAATTCCACAAATTCACAACTCTCTGGGTGAAAAAGTTTTTTCTCACCTCAGTCTTAAATGACCTCCCCTTTATTCTAAGACTGTGGCCCCTGGTTCTGGATTTACCCAACATTGGGAACATTTTTCCTGCCTCTAGCTTGTCCAGTCCTTTTATAATTTTAGATGTTTCTATAATATATCGTCCTCTCATCCTTCTAAACTCCAGTGAATACAAGCCTAGTCTTTTCAATCTTTCCTCGTGGACATTTCCATTCTCTGACTATTCAGTCATTCATGCTTCATCAGGTTCAAAACAGAAGTCATTGTGAATTAAATTTTCTTTCGGCTCTGTCATCATGAAAAAGGACAAAGTCTATCTTTTTGCGCAAGATTCCCGTCAGATAATTATCGAGCCTCTTGGCACTAAGTCTTGTAGAGACAAGAGGCTTCAGATGCTGGTTTACAAAAGAGGATTCAAAGTGCTGGAGTAACTCAGCGGGGCAGGCAGCATCTCTAGAGAAAAAGGATGTTTCGATGTTTCGGGTTGGGACCCTCCTTCAGACTGAATGTGGGGGGAGGGGAGGGGATAACTGGAAGAGGTGGGGTGGCACGGTGGCACAACAGTAGAGTTACTGCCTCACAGCGCCAGAGACCCCGGTTCGATCCTGACTACGGGTGCTGTCTGTACGGAGTTTGTACATTCTCCCCGTGACCTGCGTGGGTTTTCTCCGGGTGCTCCGCTTTCCTCCCCACATTCAAAGACGTACAGGTTTATAGGTTAATTGGCTTGGTATAAGTGTAAATTGTTCCCAGTGTGAGTAGGATAGTGTTAGTGGGTGCAAGAACTGCAATGCTGGAAAAATCGAAGGCAGACGAAACGTCACCTATTTCCTTCGCTCCATAGATGCTGCCGCACCCGCTGAGTTTCTCCAGCATTTTTGTCCACCTACGGCACTGCCTGCTCTGCAGGGTATTTCCAACCGTTTCAGTTTTTGAACAGCGCAAGCTGGACGTTTGTCGTCAGTCGTTGAAATGACAAATCTTTTAGTTTCTCCCCTGCCCATCTATGAAACATTTTGCACGGCAAGCTCACGATTTTACCGGGTTGAACGCAGGACAAAGCGTTACACTGTACCTAGGTACAGGCGACAATAAAGTATTATCGAGTTGGGTCAGAAGTGGACGAGGTATTGAATGGAGGTCAGTTTGCAAGTCATGTTCAAGAGCTTGACATTCAGAGTACAAGGAACACACTGTCTGCCAGAGAAATTGGAAACGATGAGAGCACAATCAAAATGAAAAAAAGATTTGTCTTAACGTAAATGCCACCGAAATTTCCCGCAAGGCTTGTAAACCATCTTTCAATATGTAGTCCTTACAATATCTTCCATCACGCACAGGAAGGCCAACATAATTACAGCTCAGGTCATCGACACAACAGAATCTATCAAAGGTTTCTGGAGAATGATGTGTGTGGGGTTTGGCTGGTGTTCAGAACAGAACACAAATGCACAGCGAAGCTCTGACAATAGGTTATTGTCCACTTAGAATCCGTCTTAGAGATACAGCATGGAAAGTACACAGTCGAGTATAGGAGCAAAGAGGTCCTTCTGCAGTTGCACAGGGCCCTAGTGAGTCCACACCTGGAGTATTGTGTGCAGTTTTGGTCCCCTAATTTGAGGAAGGACATTCTAGCTATTGAGGGAGTGCAGCGTAGGTTCACAAGGTTAATTCCCGGGTTGGCGGGACTGTCATATGCTGAGAAAATGGAGCGGCTGGGCTTGTATACTCTGGAGTTTTGAAGGATGAGAGGGGATCTTATTGAAACATATAAGATTGTTAAGGGTTTATAGACAATAGACAATAGGCAGCATCTCTGGAGAGAAGGAATGGGTGACGTTTCGGGTCGAGACCCTTCTTCAGACTTCTCCAGAAATGCTGCCTGACCCGCTGAGTTACTTCAGCACTTTGTGAAACGTCACCTATCCATGTTCTCCACAGATGCTGCCTGACCCGCTGAGTTACTCCAGCACTCTGTGAAACGTCACCTATCCATGTTCTCCAGAGATGCTGCCTGACCCGCTGAGTTACTCCAGCACTCTGTGAAACGTCACCTATCCATGTTCTCCACAGATGCTGCCTGACCCGCTGAGTTACTCCAGCACTCTGTGAAACGTCACCTATCCATGTTCTCCAGAGATGCTGCCTGATCCGCTGAGTTACTCCAGCACTCTGTGAAACGTCACCTATCCATGTTCTCCACAGATGCTGCCTGACCCGCTGAGTTACTCCAGCACTTTGTGGCTTTTTTTTGTAAACTACCATTTGCAATTCCTGATCACAATTTTTTTTTTTTTGCCAAATATATGCGACTCACTGCCTCTGTAAGTTTAAGATGATTATTCTAGTTGACACAAGTACCAATGTCAACACTGAAGCTAATATGCAGTATGTGAGGAGCTGATACAGTCACTTTGTTTGCATTTTGTGAAGCAGAATAAATATTGGCAGGATTATGCTGTTGCATTTTAGACATACCATTACACGTTTACTGTAGATGTACACAAGAAGCTGGAGTAACTCAGCGGGACAGGGAGCTTCTCTGGAGAGAAGGAATGACAATAGACAATAGGTGCAGGAGTAGGCCATTCGGCCCTTCGACCCAGCACCGCCATTCAATGTGATCATGGCTGATCATCCCCAATCAGTACCCCGTTCCTGCCTTCTCCCAACATTAGGGATTATTAATTCCACCCCCCCCCCCCCCCCCCCACCTTAAACCTATGTCCTCTGGTTCCCGATTCCCCTACTCTGGGCAAGAGACTCTGTGCGTCTACCCGATCTATTCCCCTCATGATTTTATACATCTCTATAAGATCACCCCTCATCCTCCTGCGTTCATGGAGTCCCAGCCTGCTCAACCTCTCCCTGTAGCTCAGGCCCTCAAGTCCTGGCAACACCCTCGTAGATCTTCGCTGTACCCATCCCAGCTTGACAACATCTTTCCTACAACACGGCACAAAATAATTTGCAATGCAACAGCTCAGCTGTAAGGAGTGGCTTTGATAAGTTTGGATTGTTTTCTCTGGAGCTTTGGAGACTGAGGACAGGACTGATAGAATGGCATGTTGGCCTTCATAACAAGAGGAGTTGAGTATAGGAGCAACGAGGTCCTTCTGCAGTTGTACAGGGCCCTAGTGAGAATCTTGTTCGTAGCGTTGAAATGTCAAGGTTCGAGGGCATGGTTTTTAAGATCAGAGGTGGAAAGTTTAAAGGAGTTTTTTTATACAGAGGGTGGTGGGTGCCTGGAACGCGCTGCCAGGGGTGGTGGTGGAGGCAGATATAATAGTGGCCTTTAAGAGGCTTTTACAAGGATATGGAGATCACGTTCTGCACTGATATTTAGTTTGCTTTTAGTTTAAAGATACAGCAGGGAAACAGAGACCCTTCAGCCCACTGAGTCCATGCCATCCCGTTCACACACCAGTTCTACGCTATCCCACTTTCTCATCCACTCCTTGCACACTAAGTGCAACTTACAGAGGGGCCGAATATAACCTACAAACCCGCACGTCTCTGAGATGTCGGAGGGAACCGGAGCACCCGGAGGAAACCCACGCGGTCACGGGGAGAACATGCAGACTCCACGGAGACAGGAGCCAAGGTCAGGATCGAACCCGGGTCTCTGGTACTGTGAGGCAACAACACCACCAGCTGTGCCAGCCATAATGGGACGAAGGGCCTGTTCCTGTAATGTACTATTGTAGTTTAGCTTATTGTCACGTTTACCGAGGTACAGTGAAAATATTTTAGTTATCACCACCCTCTGACTAAAGAAATTCCTCCTCATCTCCTTTCTAAAGATACGTCCTTTTATTCTGAGGCTGTGCCCTCTGGTCCTAGACTCTCCCACTAGTGGAAACATCCTCTCCACATCCACTCTATCAAAGCCTTTCACTATTCGGTAAGTTTGAATGAGGTCACCCCTCATCCTTCTAAACTCCAGCGAGTGCAGGCCCAGTGCCGACAAACGCTCGCCCTATTGATGAGATCACTGTGACATGTTTTGGCGTGTTTTAAATGTAAGTTTTTGCTACATTAGGAATAAATGCCACCGCCTTTCTTTCCAAATCGCTAGAAATATGTCCCTGGAGTTTAGGCCTCTTTGGCTATTAGCATGCTGCTAATTAGAAAGGAGCTATTCTGGTCTGGAACTAATTAAACTGATATAGATGCCTCCTCAAGTAATTGGAGATGGGAAACAGCTTTTGTGCATTAGGGGAATGAGCAAGGGGTTTAGTTATTCTGCTGAGAATGTGCTTTTCTTCAAGCCTGAGGTGGAATCAATCTTTGAAACAGATACAATTTGTCCCACTGACATGGGACATGCAGAGAAGGCAGGAACGGGGAATTGATTGGGGATGATCAGCCATGAACACATTGAATGGCGGTGCTGGCTCGAAGGGCCGAATGGCCCACTCACGCACCTATTGTCCATTGTCTATTGACATGACATTTGTCTGCACTTTTAAATGGACTAAGCAAAATACGCTGCTGTTGGTTCCTTCAGAAACTAGTTTAGTTTAGTTTAGAGACACAGTGGTGAAACAGGCCCTTCGGCCCATCAAGTCCACGCCGACCAGCGATGCCCACACACTAACACTATCCTACTCACACTGGGGACAATTTACACTTATACCAAGCCAATTAACTTATAAACCTGCACGTCTTTGGAGTGTGGGAGGAAACCGGAGCACCCGGAGAAAACCCACGCAGGTCACGGGGAGCATGTACAAACTCCGTACAGACAGCACCCGTAGTCGGGATGGAACCCGGGTCTCTGAGGCAGCAACTCTCACGCTGTGCCTCCGTGATACCCTAACTAGTTATGGTATGATTTTTCACACTGTCTTCCTTGAAAGTTAGATGAAATGTAAAAATGGTAGCAACAAAAAAGACTGAAGGGACCCGACCCGAAACGTCACCTATCCATGTTCTCCACAGATGCTGCCTGACCCGCTGAGTTACTCCAGCACTCTGTGAAACGTCACCTATCCATGTTCTCCACAGATGCTGCCTGACCCGCTGAGTTACTCCAGCACTCTGTGAAACGTCACCTATCCATGTTCTCCACAGATGCTGCCTGGCCCGCTGAGTTACTCCAGCACTCTGTGAAACGTCACCTATCCATGTTCTCCACAGATGCTGCCTGACCCGCTGAGTTATGGTGCAGCAGCATCTATGGAGCGAAGGAAATAGGCAACGTTTCGAGCCGAAACCCTTCTGGAAATAGACAACGTTTCGGGCCGAAACCCGGAAGGGTTTCGACCCGAAACGTTGCCTATTTCCTTAGCTCCATAGATGCTGCTGCACCCGCTGAGTTACTCCAGCACTCTGTGAAACGTCACCTATCCATGTTCTCCACAGATGCTGCCTGACCCGCTGAGTTACTCCAGCACTCTGTGAAACGTCACCTATCCACGTTCTCCACAGATGCTGCCTGACCCGCTGAGTTACTCCAGCACTCTGTGAAACATCACCTATCCACGTTCTCCACAGATGCTGCCTGACCCGCTGAGTTACTCCAGCACTCTGTGAAACGTCACCTATCCATGTTCTCCACAGATGCTGCCTGACCCGCTGAGTTACTCCAGCACTCTGTGAAACGTCACCTATCCATGTTCTCCACAGATGCTGCCTGACCCGCTGAGTTACTCCAGCACTCTGTGAAACGTCACCTATCCATGTTCTCCACAGATGCTGCCTGACCCGCTGAGTTACTCCAGCATTTTGTATCTATCTAGGGTTTGTAGGTTAATCGGCCCCCCTGTAAATTGCCTCTGGTGTGTAGGGAGTGGATGAGAAAGTGGGATAACATAGAATTAGTGTGAATGGGTGATCGATGGTCGGCATAGACTTGGTGGGCCGAAGGGCCTGTTTCCACCCTGTTTCTTTCAATGTGGACATTTTCAAAGGACATAGGTTTAAGGTGAAGGGGAAAAGATTTAATAAGAATCTGAGGGGTAACTTTTCCACACAGATGGTGGTGGGTGTATGGAACGAGCTGCCAGATGAGGTAGTTGAGGCTGGGACTATCCCAATGTTTAAGAAACAGTTAGACAGGTACATGGATAGGGCAAGTTTGGAGGGTTATGGGCCAAACGCAGGCAGGTGGGACTAGTGCAGATGGGACATGTTGGCCGGTGTGGGCGAGTTGGGCCGAAGGGCCTGTTTCCACGCTGTATGACTCTTTGACCTCATTATTCTACGAGTCAATTATAGAGGTCAAATGTCATTTAGTTTGGTCTTGGGAATAAAACAGCTTACAAAAACAAAACGGACCTTGGCGCGATTGCCTGCTGAAAGCGAGGGTAGGAAGTGAAACATAAGAAGCCCCCTGTTGGAGAACGACAACACAAAATAATCCAAACGCAAATCTCTCGCCAAGCAATTAGATTCACATCATCCCAAAGTGACCTGTTAACATCTGTTAGAGTTGACAATCACTTAGCAACTGGAAAATCACAGAAAGCTGACTCATCTATCATTCCCATTGCTTTAGTTAACTTAACTTTAGTTTAGTTTAGAGATACAGCACAGAAACAGGCCCTTCGGCTCACCGGGTCCGTGTCGAACAGCGATCCCCGCACACTAACACTATCCTACACACACTAGGGGACAATTTACAATTTATTACCAAGCCAATTAAACGACAATCCCGCACGCCTTTGGAGTGTGGGAGGAAACCCACGCAGGTCACGGGGAGAACGTACAAACTCCATACAGACAGCGCCCGTAGTCGGGATCGAACCCGTGTCTCTGGCGCTGTGAGGCAGCAACTCTACCGCTGTGCCACCCTGGCTGCCCTTTATGCTCAAAGAATTCTCAACCTGCTGTTGTCTTTAGACTTTAGAAAATACAACGCAAAAACACTTCGGCCCACCGGACCCGCGCCGACCAGCGATCCCCCTCGTAAACCAGCACCATCTAACGCACTGTGGACAATTCATAATTTACCGAAGCCAATTAACCTACAAACCTACACGTCTTTGGAGTGTGGGAGGCAAGTGGAGCACCCGGAGAAAACCCACGCAGGTCACGGGGAGAAACGTACAAACTCCGTACAGACAGCGCCCGTATTCGGGATCGAACCCGTGTCTCTGGCGCTGTGAGGCAGCAACTCTACCCACTGCCTCACCCATTGATTGAAATGTTGTATTTAGAACACAGAATGTAGAACGTAGATTAGATCAGTAACGCGACAAGAACAGGCCCTTCGGCCCATAATTTTTATTATTTTGGCTTTCGACACTGGCTGAGGCATTGCTCCTGTTCTTAGTGCTTTTAATGTCTTTTAATTTTTAGTGTGTTTTTTATAGTCCTTCGTTTTACGGTTTTTAATGGTTTGTAATAGCTTTTTGTCCATGAGTTCTCATGTACAGCACTTTGTGGCAACTGCAGTTGTTTAAAGTGCTTTATAAATAAAGTTATTATTATTATTATTATTATAATTATAATATCTGTGCCGAAACATGATGCCAAGACCAACACTTATCACCCAGCACATAATCCATCTCCCTTCCCCGCATATCCACGTGCCAATCCAAAAGTTTCATAACCCCACTATCGTATCTGCCTCCACCACCACCCCTGTCATAGAACATAGAAACATAGAAAATAGGTGCAGGAGTAGGTCATTCGGCCCTTCGAGCCTGCACCGCCATTCAATATGATCATGGCTGATCATCCAACTCAGTATCCCGTACCTGCCTTCTCTCCATACCCCCTGATCCCTTTAGCCACAAGGGCCACATCTAACTCCCTCTTAAATATAGCCAATGAACTGGCCTCAACTACCTTCTGTGGCAGAGAATTCCAGAGATTCACCACTCTCTGTGTGAAAAATGTTTTTCTCATCTCGGTCTTAAAGGATTTCCCCCTTATCCATAAGCTGTGACCCCTTGTTCTGGACTTCCCCAACATCGGGAACAATCTTCCTGCATCTAGCCTGTCCAACCCCTTAAGAATTTTGTAAGTTTCTGTAAGATCCCTCCTAAATCGTCTAAATTCTAGCGAGTACAAGCCGAGTCTATCCAGTCTTTCTTCATATGAAAGTCCTGACATCCCAGGAATCAGTCTGTCAACTCGTTCCTGGCACCCACCACCCTCTGTGTAAAAGACCTGCCCCGCACATTTCTTTTAAACTTTGCTCCTCTCACCTTAAAGCAATGCCACCTAGTAATTGATTTTATATTCTGGGGGAAAGGTTCTGGCTGTCTACCCCATCTATGTCTCTCATCAGTCTATATGTCTCTATCAGGTCTTACCGCAAAACTCGGGCGTTCCAAATCTGACCAACCTCTCCCTGTAGCAATATCCTCTAATCCAGCCATCATTCTGGTAACCGGTCTGAAGAAGGGTCTCGACCCGAAACGTCACCCATTCCTTCTCTCCAGAGATGCTGTTCCTGCCTTCTCCCCATATCCCTTGACTCCGCTATTTTTAAGAGCCCTATTTAGCTCTCTCTTGAAAGTATCCAAAGAACCTGCCTCCACCGCCCTCTGAGGCAGAGAATTCCACAGACTCACCACTCTCTGTGAGAAAAAGTGTTTCCTCGTCTCCGTTCTAAATGGCTTACCCCTTATTCATAAACTGTGGCCCCTGGTTCTGGACTCCCCCAACATCGGGAACATGTTTCCTGCCTCTAGCGCGTCCAAGCCCTTAACAATCTTACATGTTTCAATGAGAGACCCTCTCATCCTTCTAAACTCCAGAGTGTGCAAGCCCAGCTGCTCCATTCTCTCAGCCTATGACAGTCCCGTCATCCTGGGAATTAACCTGGTGAATCTACGCTGCACTCCCTCAATAGCAAGAATGTCCTTCCTCAAATTAGGGGACCAAAACTGCACACAATACTCCAGATGTGGTCTCACTAGGGCTCTCTACAACTGCAGAAGGACCTCTTTGCTCCTATATTCGATTCCTCTTGTTATAAAGGCCAACATGCCATTCGCTTTCTTCTCTGCCTGCTGTACCTGCATGCTTACTTTCATAGACTGATTTCATTGCTTCCTTTCAATGCTTACTTTCATTGACTTTGACTTCGACTAGTGTAGATGGGACATGTTGGTCAACGTGGGCAAGTTGGGCCGAAGGGCCTGTTTGAAGCACAGTTTGCTCCTCAGTTCGAGGGACGGTGAACTGATTTAACGGTTTAACGTCCATCTTTGACAGGGTTAAATCCACCGTTAAGTTCACGGTTCAGCTGAGCTACGCCTGAAGGAATGGTGCGTGCGTGGGTTGCAACCTCAGGCCACGTCTATGGGAGGCAACAAAAGCAACAAAAGGAACCTCTAATCTCTGCATTAACTCGCACCGCTCATTATCATGCTGACATTCCAAACCAATGAAGTTGGTTGAAAGAAAAAAGACCCTGTTGCTCTTTTACAATCGAGTGAAAGGAAATGGTCAAAGTGAAGCCGGCATTGTCCATGTAACACTGTGCAGTCTGTATAACGTGACCTGGACACTGGTTCTGACATTCTTTTCATGGCAGCGTTCAAAGGCTTCATGCCAGCCATTCAGCCCATCGTGCCGGTGCTAGCGGCACGTCTGGTAGCCTTCATCGTGGATAACATTGGGAGAGGCATAGATAGGGTAGACAGTCAGAACCTGGACAGGGAATCCCCAGGGTGGAGATGTCACAGATTGGAGGGCAAAGCTTTAAGGTGAGAGGGGGCAACATGTGTGTGTGTGTGTGTGTGTGTGTGTGTGTGTGTGTGTGTGTGTGTGTGTGTGTGAGTGTGTGTGTGTGTGTGTGTGTGTGTGTGTGTGTGTGTGTGTGTGTGTGTGTGTGTGTGTGTGTGTGTGTGTGTGTGTGTGTGTGTGTGTGTCTGTGTGTGTGTGTGTGTGTCTGTGTGTGTGAGAGAGTGTGTGTGTGTGCATGTGTGCGTGTGTGCGTGTATATGTGAGTGTGTGTCTGTGACTGTATGTGTGTGTGGACTGTGTGTCCCTGACTGTGTCTGTGTGTGTGTCTGTTTGTGTGCGTCTGTGGAAACAGGCCCTTCGGCCCATATTGCCCACACCGACCAACATGTCCTATCTCCACTTGTCCCACCTGCCTGCGTTTGGTGCATATCCCTCCAAACCTGTCCTATCCATGTACCTGCCCAATGTTTCTTAAA